>NW_015163659.1:0-16332 GCF_001447785.1 Gekko japonicus | reverse complement strand
CTGGCGCTGGTCAAGGCTCGGCGGATGTCTGGGCCACGGATCACCAGGAGATGTTGATTCTCAGTGCGTAACGCTCTCTGAGGTGTATACGGGAAGAGGCGGTCCCTTAGGTCTGTGGGTCCCAGGCTGTTCGCAAGTTACAGTGAATGCATGTACAATCTGTATACAGTATACACTTGTGTCTTTTCCCCCTTTATTCATGCAATGAGTAATTCTCATGTTAACATTCAACGCAAGTATAGCTGAAGGTGTGATTTAGACCCAAAGTTTTTTCCAGGTTCAGGTTCCTGGTTTCATTTGTGAAGTACATGCATGTTGGCCCTTTCTTTACAAATTAGTGTACATACGTACATCAGGATTTGCGAGGACCCTGCTGGGGACAGGGAATCCCTGAGACCCTTTCTATTAAATACTGGACTTGAGGCAGCTCTTATCAAACAGTGATTTATTTTATTCAGCTCAGAACACAACACACAAAACAACCCAGCAACAATCCCCACTTATATACAGTCAAGAGCAGTCAAAACCACACCTCTTGACACAGTAATAACCAATCATAGCGAACACTATTTGCATTTCCTGTTTCATTCGAGTCTTCCCTGATTGGTAACTCATTAGCCTATTAGGCCACACCCCTGACAGCACAGCTCATTAGCACATTAGGCTGCACCCCCATGTTACCAGAAGTGTGGTTATCCAGCCACACCCACCTTTTGCTTCTTATTCCGTTTACCTTGTTTGTTGTCAAAACCCAGGGCCTTTTTTTGTAGCAAGTACTCCTTTGCATGTTAGGCCACACACCCCTAATGTAGCCAGTACTAATGAGTTCCTGCTGTTGGGTGTGGCCTATTATGCTAACGAGTTCCTGCTGGGCGTGGCCAACTTGGGAGCCAGCCGGAACTCCGTTCCTGTGCGTTCCTGCCCAAAAATAGCCCTGGAATAACCAATCATAGCGAACACTATTTGCATTTCCTGTTTCATTCTAGTCTTCCCTGATTGGTCTGAGCTCTATCATTCTAGCAAGCAGTGGTCTCTAACCCAAGGCTCAGGCATTAGCTTCAATACTAATACCTCTACATGGTAAGAGCCAATAACAATAATTCCTTCCAAAATATGCCCTCTCCTGATTGGTTCACATGCCCCTTTGCTGATCAGCTGGCCAGTGGGGTGCTTACTGGCAGTAAAGGGAGGCCTAAGCTGGTGCTGTGGCAGAATCACATCCGGTGTGTACCAGAAGTGATGTCATTGTATCGACAGCAATGCAGGACTCTGGTATTTGGACAAAAACTCTATGATAAAAATGGCTTCTACCATAGAGTTTTTGACCAAATACCTGACCTTGCTGCTGATGCTGGTGAAGTGATGACATTACTTCCAGTTCACACCTGCAGTGACATTGCCATGTTGCTGGTAAAACTGGTCTAGGCCTCTCCTCACTGCTGGTAAGTCCCCCCCACTCCGCTGGTTGTCAGGAGGGACATGGCAACCCAAACATACATACAGAATGTATGTATACTCGTTGTAGGGTGTGAGCAGGGCTATAGACTTTGGCTTCTAGAAGTTACCACCCCAGTGATGATGGATACCATCATCTTTCTCCGTGTAGATGAGAAGAGACTGAGCATTAAAAAAAATATCCACAGCAGTAGATCTCAGTTTATTGTTCCATACTTCTCCTGAATTTCCCTTACAATGTTAATTAAATAGGAATGGCAGTGACTCTCTTTGTCTGTAGTGTGCAATCTGTCAGTGATTCTGCCTGGCTGTAAGCAAAGCCAAAGGCTGGTGTGTTGTGTGTGTATGTGTGGGGGGCGTGTAATTTATAGTGCATATGTTATGTAGGTCGTAAATCACATTAATGTAGTGAGCTGTTCCATGGCCCAGCATTTATGTGTACATGCAGAATACATCTTTCGGTGCCTGGCTGGTACAGAATGCTCATTAAAAACCACACACACACACAAACAACTCTTGACATTCCTGGGCTTGTTTTTGGTCTGTGCCCATCTGGTGGTTTTGCTCAGAGCTGCAAAAATAAAACAAGGAGGCAGTTTGATGGGTGTGTCAGAGCTCCTTGGGTGTGAGACTAATAAGGGTTGCCATTCCCCAGGTTGGAGCTGGGGGGGACCCTGATTTGTCGGGCTCCTGTCTGCTGCTGGCCAGTTGGCCGATGGGGAAAGCCACGCCCCCAACAGCCACGACCCATCTCAATGTCCCCGGTATGATGACATCACGTGGAAGTGACATCATTATGCCGGGGATGCCGTGCATCAGCACTCTCGTATTTTGGGCAAAACTCTATGATTATCATAGAGTTTTGCCCAAAATACCAGCGTATCACCCCATGGCGTCCCAGGCATGATGATGTCACTTCCATAGAGTTCTTTGACCATGTCTGCTTTTCCTCAGTCATCCTTTAGCCAGTATCCAAAAGGCCCACTTTGTCATGGGTGCTTACTGGGTGGCCTTGGGCCAATTACATGCTTGCAGCCTCATCTACCTCCTGGGGTTGGATAGGAGAATGATATAAACTGCTTTGGTTCCCCCTTTGGGGAGAAAAACAGGGTATAAGTGAAGTAAAAATTTTTTTACAAAAACAGCGGCATGCAATTCAGTCTTGGAGACCATCTGCTGACCAGGACCTGAAACATCTGTATCGTGGCTTGGAGTGCCCACTCTGTTGCAAACAGAAAGTGGTTGGTGGCTCTGGTCTGAGAACCATAATGCCCAACCATTGTCTTCAAAGTGGGTCCCACTGGCTTCAGTGCCGTTTGATCCAGTTAGTTGCTGCATTAGGGTGTGCTCGCGTGACCAGCGGGTGCCAGATACTTGTCACAAAAGCCCTAGAAGTAGCTGAGCACATCTCCACACGACGAGGGTGTTAGGTAAAGGTAAAGGTTCCCTTGCTCGAAAGCCAGTCGAGTCCGACTCTAGGGTTGCGGTGCTCATCTCCGTTTCAAAGCCGAAGAGCCAGCGCTGTCCGAAGACGTTTCCGTGGTCATGTGGCCGGCATGACTAAACACCAAGGCGAACAGAACGCTGTTACCTTCCCACTGAAGTGGTACCTATTTATCTACTTGCAATTTCTTGCTTTCGAACTGCTACGTTGGCAGGAGACGAGGGTGTTAGTTTGCCATTATGTGGGACCTCTGGAATTTTTAGGGGAGTCAAAAAGTTTCAACCCTGACCTGGATGGCCCACGCTGGTCTGGTTGTGTCACATCGCAGAAGCTAAGCAGGGCCAATCTTGGTTAGTACTTGGCTGAGAGAGCACCAGGAAGTTCCAGGTTCACTACACAGAGCAAACCTCCGCTGATCCTCTCCTGCCATGAAAGCCACACAGGGTCACTATAAGTCATCTGTGACTTCACGGCATCTTCCACATCTCCTTCAAACATTTCACTAAGTATGCTGTGAATTTTCTTTTCTTTTTTAAAAAAATCATTTTTATTATTTGCAAGTTTTAATTAGCAGAGAAGACCCTGTGAGAACAGCACAATAATGTGGTATTCATAAAATAGTTTTTTAACCAAGAAGCTATCTGCAGAATTCAGGCAAAACTTAGAATGCATAAATAAAACCAGGCTTCTGTATTTTTTTATTATCTGCAAATTTTAATTAGCAGAGGAGACAACATTAACATAAAAAGCTCTAGTAAAAGTCATCTTACAGAAGTAAAGCCAAACACATACACAATTTGAGCTACTCATACACACCGTTGGGTACACAGTTTAGAAAACAAGAGCTCAGGGCACAATGTATACAGTTCTTTGCAAAACATCTCATCTCCCGTAAGAAGGAAAACTTCCAATAGATTAAACTGGATAAATAACATGTAGATATTCAAATGCAGCATCTAAACTGAGGGCAAGGACATTTTAAGATGTGGGCTTTAATCTTTGTTGCAGTCAAAATCCCATGTAGATTTTCATCTTCTTCTCCCCATCACAAGATGTTTTATTGGGAGTCTGAAGCTAATGAAGAAACTGACGCGGTGTGCATCAAAAAAATGGGCAAGGCCTGGGATTAGAGGTCTACTGGATTTTGCTCACAGTGAAATTTTAAGGCCAATTGAGATGCTGCAGCTTCATGCAAAGCACCTGCAGGAATTGCTAGGGAAGTAGAAAGGTTTTTGTTGTTGTTGTTCAGTCGCACAGTCGAGTCAGACTCTTCGCGACCCCATGGACCACATCACGCCAGGCCTTCCGGTCTTCCGCCGTTCTCTGAAGTTGGCTCAATTGCATGTTCGTTGCATCTATGACACTGTCTAACCATCTCATCCTTTGCCGTCTCTGTCTTCTTTGACCCTCAATCTTTCCCAGCATCAGGGTCTTCTCCAGGGAGTGCTCCATTCTCATTTGGTGGCCAAAGTATTTGAGCTTCAGTTTCATTATCTGGCCTTCTAGGGAACAGTCAGGGTTGATTTCTTTTAGGATGGACTGATTTGATCTCCTTGCAGTCCAAGGGACTCTCAAGAGTCTTCTCCAGCACCATAGTTCGAAAGAATCTATTCTTCGGTGCTCGGCCTTCCTTATAGTCCAACTCTTGCAGCCATACATGACTTCTGGGAATACCATTGCTTTAACCATGCGGACTTTTGTTGGCAGGGTGGTGTCTCTACTTTTTATCATGCTGTTTAGGTTCGCCATCGCTTTCCTCCCAAGGAGCAGGCGTCTTTTAATTTCATGGCTGCTGTCACTGTCTGCGGTGATCTGGGATCCCAGGATTAAGACTAATGAAATCTCTCCCCCAAGAGGAATGATTTGCAAAGCTGTGTAAAGAGATTTGATGTGTGTAATAGTTACATGGATTGGCTCAATAAATGAGATGGGTTGACTCAAGAAAGGAAGCCGTGGCCTCCCATTTGCAAGACCTGACGAGGCTCGCCACCGATTGGAAATGGCTTGATGGCACAGAGCCCATGGCATTTGCAGTTACACCTTAGTAAGCATTTACTGGCTGCCCTGTAAGTCTCAGGATCAAGCATGGATTGCCCTCAGGCCCTTTCCTAATTCGTTTAAGCAATATATCTCTCTGATTGCTTCCCCTCCTTATTTCAAGAAAGATATGGAATTCTTGCTAAGAGGCTTAGGGTGTTAATGACCTAACTGAGTCCTGTCTTCTTTGGATTAAGGGTGTTTTTTTTTTTTGCACAGGGGATTTAGAAATAAGAGCGTAGTGGATGGGGAAACCTTAATCCGCCGTGACACACACGAGGTTCAATTCCTTATGACTTGGAGTAGACCAGGTGATCTTAACAGCACCTTTCCAGAGGTTCTCATGAGCATCAAAGGCCTCATTAAGGTGGCACATCTCAGTGCAGACAGAGGGAAGGAGTCGGCTAGGTTTTCCTAAGAGGCTTGCGGTCTTAGGGCTTTGTGTTTGGGTTGTCAAGTTTCATCTGGGCACAACTTCAGTGATTTAGGAAGTTGGCTGGAAGAGGAAAAGAAAACACGGTAAGAATGCAGAACAAAGTTCGAGTCTGGTGGCACCTTTAAGACCAACAATTTTAAATTAAAGCTATAAGTTTTTGTGTACACACAAACTTCTTCAGATACCATATGAATACATTTTTCATGCTATGAAAATGCACGTTGTAGATTTGGGTAAGTAGCTGAATTATAAGGGAGCAAAAAAAAAACATTTTGAACGGTAGTGGAATTTCTTTGTGGGTTCAGTACGGCCATAGGCAGCTGCCGCATTTTGTCTAAAGAGGCAAGTAGAATTTAGAGACAGAGAATCTGAATAAAGTTTACTACCTTTTTAGGCACGTGTTTCCTTTGAAGTAGCTCTGAGAATTTTACTAGACAGATGGGTGTAAATCAATGTGGCTTAGTAGTTATATCGAGATGACATATTTTCAGATATATATAATTATAGGCTAGTGATCAATATAGACCATTGATCAGTTTATAGTGGCAGGGTTATGATTTGTATATATGAGAACCTGTGATACAGTCCATGTCTGTGGGTTGCGTCTCTGAGTGTATGGGATTTGGCCAAACGTGAATGCATGAAGCTGTCTTCTACTGAATCAAGTCTCTTGCTCCATCGGGGTCGGTAGAAGAGGGAGGGTAAGTTGCTTCCTCCCTGCCTCTCCCCACCCCTGCCTGCCTGGGGCCAGGGAGGGCCTTCGCGGGGCTTCCTTGCACTCCCGCCGGCCTTGCAGGTCCACAGCCGGGCCCCTCATGGGCGGCCGGGACCGTTGGGGGCAGGGGTGGTGGTGGCCTTATGACACATTTCCGGTGATGTCGGGGTGTGGCCTTATGACACACTTCCGGTGATGTCAGGGGGTGTGGCATATGCTAATGAGTTATGCTAATGAGTCCCCCTAGCTCTTTTTCTACGAAATGACCCCTGATCAAGAGTCTTGCTCCATCAGGGTCGGTATTGTCTACTCAGACTGGCATTGGCTCGCCAAGGTCTCTGCTAGAGTTCCTTCACATCACCTACTGCCAGGTTCTTTTAACTGGAGATGCCAGGGATTGAACCTGGGACTTTCTGCCCACACATTTGCATAACAGAAGTGAGCCTAAAGCTGCAGTCTTACCAAGTGGATTACATTGCCTTGCAGAAAGATCCAGTCGGGAATCTTTAAACAGTAATAATTAACAGGATTACAGAGCTGGAGAAGGCAAAAGATGACTGTGTAATACATCCCACAAACCATGAGTCAAAGGAGTATTACAAATATTGGCACGCAGTATCAACTTAGCAGTGTAGTGCATACGGCGACGAAGTATAAAAACAGGATTACAAATGCTATAAAAACAGTGTAATGCATGTGGTAAAACTGGAATACAAAGTGAGGAAAAATGCAGGGGGAAACAGTGTACGATGCAATGGGAGTTGCCTGATGTTTCCCCATAAACTGTGATACAAATGAAGCTAAAAAATAACCTACATTTTCATGGTTGGGGCCAAGGGTGCAGTTCTTACATTTCAGAAATCAAGATCTAATCAAGCCACATGGTGAAAGCAGAGCATATCTGTACAAATCGGCTAAAAATATGCTGTTTTTTTCTGGACAAGGTGAAGTTTCTTAATCGCTTTTCCAATGGTGACGGGTGGTGATTTAAACTTGTTAAGTGGAAGGGCCTTGATATAAAATACAGCTTGGGAGCACAAAGCAAGGCAGGTCATCTTCTGAGAAAAGGTTAGTATTTAATGCTTATGACATGAAGCCCATAAATTACATTGGTGTGAAAAAAGCATCTGCCTTAGATTCGGCTCAGCTGAGCCACCGTCTTCTTTTCCAGGCCTACAGTCTCACACTCCACAGAAAGACAGGAAGCAGTTTTTTAAAAGGCAGGTTCTGTTTGCTTTTAACACAACTTGTGTTTTTTTCCCCCCACACAAGGAAAAATACTAACAATGTCAATTAGGATTGCCAGGCTGTGTCTGACAACCAGTGGGAGGTTTGTAGGCGGGGATATGGAAAGGCTGCAACACCGCGTCATGTCTGGTAAAAACTGGAGGTGACATAGGGTAGGTCTGGGAATTTCCAGAAACTCTATTGTAAAACCATAGAGTTTCTGGTGTGTCCTAGAATCACCCTATCTCATTACTGGTTTCTTAGCAGATGTGCCATATTGCTGCGTGCAACACTGGGGGAATGGGACCCCTACCGTCTGTGTTTCTCTGTCGGCCTGTTGTTTCAAACAGTGCAGTGGGAAACATTGGATTTATTCTGAAGTCTATCATGGGCTCTTCTGTGAAAAAATTGGTAATGGTGGATGGATTTCCTTGAAAGACTTGAAAATCTTTCTGGCAGTACTCAGGCCTTGTATGCATGACTCTTCATAAGAACATAAGAACATAAGAGATGCCAATGTTGGATCAGGCCAAAGGCCCATCCAGTCCAACACTCTGTATCACACAGTGGCCAGAAATACCAGGTGCCATCAGGAGGTCCACCAGTGGTCCTCCACACATTGACTGAACTGGAGGGGGAAAGAAGAGGTCATGACTCAGTGGCAGAGCATCTGTTTGGCACGGCAAAGTCACAGGTACAATCCCTGATAACCTCCAGCTTAAAGGATGCCGTAGTAGGTGATGTGAGAAACCTCCACCTGAGACCCTAGAGACCTGCTGCCAGTCTGAGCAGGCAAGACTAACGTTGCTGGACCAATGATCCGAATCGGTATAGGGCAGCTTCACGAGTCCTTGAGAGTAGCCATGAACGTGCTAGCCCCGTTTCGTGCCACCACGGGATTGCTGGCACGCAGGGCTTTTTTTTGTAGAAAAAAGCCCAACAGGAACGCATTAGCATAATAGGCCACACCCAACAGCAGAAACTCATTAGCATATTAGGCTACACCGCTGACAGCGTGGCTGCGGGGAGCCTGGGCAAGCCGGCATTTGGAGGGAAGTGCCCCGCTTGCCCGGGCACCCCGCAGCTGGCCCTTGTACAGGCCAGGGAAGGCACAGGGAGGCCCCGATCCTTCCAGGGCTCTCCAAGGCCCGCCCGTCTTGGAGTCACTGGGGGGGTCACTCTCCAGGCCTTCCCTCTGTAGCCACGCACGCAGAGGTTTTGCCTGTAGTGGGCGTGGCCAACTCTGAAGCTAGCCGGAACTCCGTTCCTGTGCGTTCCTGCCCAAAAATAGCCCTGCTGGCACGAGAGCATGGAATCTGCATGCCATGGCAGTTTCCATGCTTATGCTCCCTCCCTGTGATGAGCAGTGTGTCCCTATTCATGGGGAGATAGCGTATGAGTAGATGCTGCCTCTGCATGCATGTGCTGCGGTGGCTCATGTGGTTCAGACGCTGAACTGCAGGCGGTGGAAGGTCAGTAGTTCAGCAGTTCGAGACCCGAGTGTGCCGCATGATGGGAGGGCTTCCGGCCCTACTGATGAACCTCCTGATGGCACCTGGGTTTTGGTCCCTGTATGACACAGAGTGCTGACTGAATGGGCCACTGGCCTGATCCAGCACGGCTTCTCTTATGTTCTTAACATGTCCCCTAGGAGAAATTCCAAAAGTCCTCTGACAAAAGCTCTGTAACACCGTTCTGTGCGCCTTGGTGTTTAGTCAGGCCGGCCACATGACCATGGAAACGTCTTCGGACAGCGCTGGCTCTTCGGCTTTGAAACGGAGATGAGCACCGCAACCCTAGAGTCGGATTCGACTGGCTTTCGAGCAAGGGAACCTTTACCTTTTTAGATGCTGCCTCTGCATGCATGTGCCATGCTGACATGACATGCTGACACATGTTGGCAGTCACATGAAGGCTGGGGGAGGGGATATCAAACTATGCCTGCATTTAGTCAATGCATGGAGGAGTCATGTTTACAGAGCTTTTGTCAGAGGACTTTTGGAATTTCTCCTAGGGGACATGTTAAGAACGTAAGAGAAGCCGTGCTAGATCAGGCCAGTAGCCCATTCAGTCAGCACTCTGTGTCATACAGGGACCAAAACCCAGGTGCCATCAGGAGGTTCATCAGTAGGGCCGGAACTCCTGAAGCCCTCCCACTGTTGCCGCCCAGGCACCAAGAATACAGCGCATCACTGCCTCAGACAGAGAGTTCCCTCTAGGCCTTGTGGTTCATAGCCACTGTTGGACCTCTGCTCCATATGTTTATCCAATCCCTTCTTGAAGCTTTCTATGTTTGGAGCTGCCGCCGCTTCCTGCAGCAGTGAATTCCATGTGTTAATTCCTCTTTGGGTGAAGAAGTGCTTCCTTTGATCTGTTCTAAACCTACTGCTCATCAATTTCATTGAGTGGCCACGAGTTCTTATATTGCGAGAAAGGGAGGAAAGTCCTTCTTTCTCTGTCTTCTCTGTTTCATGCATAATTTTGTAAACCTCTATCGTGCCGCCCCTCAGTCGTCGTTTCTCCAAGCTAAAGAGCCCTAACCTCTTTAGCCTTGCTTCATAGGGAAAGTGTTCCACCCCCTCAGTCATTTCAGTTGCCCTTTTCTGCACCTTTTCCAATGCTGGAATATTTTTTTTGTGGTGTGGTGATCAGAACTGTACACAGTATTCCAAATAAGGCGACACCATCGATTTATACGGAGCATTAAGTTTGCTTTTCCAAGGCAGTGGGGAGACCCCCCACGGCAGGTGCCCTGTGCGAATTGGAGTATGGCATCTGGAAATCTTTTGCAACATGCACTTGGCCTCCATGTGCTGTAGAATGATACAGTTGAATGGAAGAACGCTTTCCTGGGAGCATGCTCCACTGAGTAGCCCAAGTGGGATTCTGAGCCAGATCTGCTAAAGATTTGCTCTCAAGACGGCATCTGACTTCATGTTAGAGCATCATGTTTGCAAGATTTAAAATCTCTTTGCCAAATAGCAAGCAAACTCAGTGGGGCAAAAAACTGGGCCAGGCTCTCTGTAGTGGTGTAGCTACCCCAGGAGGCATGGGCTGGGGTCCAGCAGGGCAGGTCACAGCCAAGGTTGCAGAGAGTAACCAAAGTCCAGTCAAGACGTCAGGGGTTCCAGAGAGCAGGTTTACCAAAGTCCAGTCTATGGTTAAGGCAGCAAGTCCAGTCCGAGGTCAGGGGTTTCATAAAAGCCGGTTGTCAGGTCCAGTCTGAGGTTCAAGGCTGCAAAGGTCCGGTAGCAGCAAGGTTGGTGGCTCAGTAGCAAAGTGTACTTGTTGCATCCACAAACTGCAGCTTCTCCCAGCTGAATGTATAGCCAAGTCTTAACGGGCTAAGCTCCCAGCCAATTCCTTGGCAGTCATCCTGAAACTACTCATTCATCTCTTCAATTGACAGCTGACGACGAGCCATGAGTCTCGTACTTCTTTTCCTTTCTTGCAACTCTAAGCGTTTCTGACAGTATTGGCGCTGCAAGGGTGTGGGTGAGGTAGGTGGGCTGGGAGTGTCTGCTGAAGACTTGTTCACTGCTTCAGAGCTACAAGGCTGTGACTCCTGGTCAGCTGGCAACCTGATCTCTTGTTGTTTTCCTTCTGGCTCAGAGCCAGTTGCAGCTTGGCTATTCAATTACTAGCTGAGGGCTAGCGGGTAGCTCTTCATCGGAGAAATCTGAGCCATCACTCAGCACAGACTGACTTATGACACACTCTTCCACAGCTGCGCAAGCTTCTTTTCCCCACCAAGTTTTTACACAGAGTAATATTCAAAACTCGGAATCCCCCAAGTAGTGCGGTCTCTTCTACCAGTTCATTTCCACATAGGGTTACCAACTTCCGGACTTCAGGGATCAGTTCCTCTGGAGGAAAGGACAGCTTCAGAAGTTGGATTCTATGTCATTGCATCACTGCTGAACAGTGTCCCTGAACTCTGCCCTCCCCAAGCACTCACCCTCGCACTCCCCCCAGATGGATTATCAACCCTATTCTCACCTCATTTTCCTGCAGTTCATGTCCTATGCTCAGGAGTTCCTTTGCAAATCTACCGAGGAGGGAATGGTTTCCTGATGCCAATATGTTCAAAAATCAGTGGGCTTAGTCGTGGCTTGGAGGGTTTGTGCTGTTTGAAGGCATAAGCTTGTCACCATCATTCTATTACAGTGCTTTTAAAGAGATATTGAAAATAGTATTTAAAATCCCTCAGAGGATTTCATTTTTCTGAGCACCAGGTATTCAATATATTGTATATTTCATCTGAGGCTGTTTCCCTTTGACAGTTACAAATTCTAGTTGGTCCTAAGCCATCCCCCCTGCCCAAGTCTGTAATGGTCGTCTCTCCACCATGCAAGTTTTTCCCCCTGTAGGTTTAGCTTGGCCAGGAAAACTCATTGTCGTGGCCAAAGACCACGCACACTAAAAATAGCCAACGAGCAATGTACTAAAACCTCTGTGATCCCATATTAGGAAAAATCAGTTGGAAATATTAACAAGTGCAGTTTTGAGATAATGGTTTATACTAGAAGCATTGTGAAATTTCAGAAGTTGTTAGAGCGCTTGGCCATTTGGGGTGCCCGATTGACGTTCGCTTAGCCCGTGTTGATTCACTGCAAATGAAGTAAACTGCTTCTTTAAAACGTAGAATAAATAAATAAACCAAAACCCTGCTTCATCTCTTATGATTGAACATGCTGCAGTCGACTTTGGGAAGTCCACCTTCTGTCTTCTGTGGTGGGTTGTTCCGTTCTTCAGATGGTTGTCTAGGGCTCTGTAGTGTGTGTGTGTGTAGCAGGGCAGAGTTAACGGTGAGCTGTGGTGTGCTTGTTGATTCAGATTTATTCTCACTGGTAGGCAAAGCCCCTCTCTGTCATCCTCCCCACCTGCAAAGTGGAAGTAATAATGCTTACCTGGGTGTTGTCAGGATGGCCGTGATAAGAGTATGTGAAGTGCATTGAACACTGAAAGCATCATATAAGCAATGTTTCCTCTAAGCTGTGGAGTCTTGTGAGCAAAAATCCTACTTCGTGCGCTACTGGCATTAAAGTTGCGAGCGAGCGATTTGGCGACTGCACAAATTGGTTTGCTCTGGAGCCATCCTTCCTGAGCTAAGACGAAAACGTGTGAGTCAGAGGCTAAAAAACTGTGAGCTAGCTCACACTAACTCAGAGGGAACAATCAGGTGCTGAGCAATGTAACCGATTGTTAATTGATGGGAACCGGACAATTACCGGAACTGTGGCAAAATTTTGGGTAGCATTGCTACTGCATCCAAAATACACGATCAAATATATAATAATGGTTGCCTAATACTCTCTGTTTTATGTTCTTCTTTTACTTTATTACGCTCGACTGTATTTTTATAGAGTTTTATTTTACTGTCCTAAATCAGTTATATGAATGTTATATTTAAGCATGTGTGTTCTATGGCTTGTTGCCGTAATGACTGACTGACTGACCGTATTCTCGTAACGCTTAATTGTTTTGAAGTGCGTCGTGGCATATAGCTTGGTTGTATTTTGTGTTGTTGTGGCTCACCTCCTGAGTTGGTCTGGAGCGGTGGGACTTAGTTTGCAGACAGCCACCTTTGCAGTGGCCATCAACCAAACAAACTCTGCTTGCTTCTACCCCCGGCAGGAGGGCTGCCCCTCAGGGAGGCTGCTTCAAGGTGGGGACCACCCACTGACCACCAGGATTGCCAGACAAGGGCCTTGCGTGCTTTTCGTGAAACATGGGTCAACAGGTTCCATGTTGGGGAAGGGTGCTCAGACGAGCCGCAGGTGGCATGTCAAAGAGCCATGCATGGTTCCTGAGCCACTGCGTGAACTGTCTGTGGAGAAAGTCGGACAAATAAACCGTTCAGACATTATCCACATATTTTCAGGGCTTTTCCGCATGGGTTTCCCCATCAGTTCTGTCTCCATACCGCTTGGGTTTATTCCCTGATTTCCACACACAGTTTTGTGCCTTTAGTTTTCACTTCAGGTTTTTTGGGTTTTTAGTCTGGTTCTTTGAGACCACTTTTATCCTGATGTTCTTCTGGAAGCCGATTTTGGGATGCTGTTTTCCTTGTGTATAATGTTTCTGTCGGTTTTCTTTGTCCTGCCCACACTTCTTGATGATTGGACTGTCGTTGTCACCCCCCACTTTCATTTTTGATTGTTTAAAAGAAGGCCCTAGAATATTTGAATATCAATATACCGTTGCAAGGATAGGTCAACCAATCATTACAATGATGTACCTATATTTTAAAGGTAAAGGTAAAGGTTCCCTTGCTCGAAAGCCAGTCGAATCCAACTCTAGGGTTGCGGTGCTCATCTCCGTTTCAAAGCCGAAGAGCCAGTGCTGTCCGAAGACGTTTCCGTGGTCATGTGGCCGGCATGACTAAACACCAAGGCGCACGGAACGCTGTTACCTTCCCACCAAAGTGGTACCTATTTATTTACTTGCAATTTCTTGCTTTCGAATTGCTAGGTTGGCAGGAGCTGGAACTACAGACGGGAGCTCACTCCGTCATGCGGCACACTCGGGTCTCGAACTGCGGAACTACTGACCTTCCACAGCCTGCAGTTCAGCGTCTTAACCACTTGAGCCACCGCAGCTCTATATTTTAGGACCATTTAAAAAGGAGGGGGGGGTTGTTGTGATGCCACCGATGGTGACAGCTTCCTCCCCTGAAAATCCGTATTATGTCTGGCACATGTGGAAGCAAATAAACTGACTCCAGAACTCCGAAAATGCAGAAGGAGGGAATTCGTGTGAAAGAATCCTGCCCAGACTGTTTCCAGTACTTATGGTTTGACTGCCAAGAAAATCAGGAGTAAGTTGGGCACGTGGAAGAGCCCACAGCTTGGGTACGGGGGCAGAAAGCAAGAGGAGAAGAGAGGGGGAAGGAAAAGGAGTACGACAAGGATGTATATTGTCGCCTTGCTTATTTAATATATATGCAGAGTACATCATGCGAAATGCTGGCCTGGATGAATCACAAGCGGGAATTAAGATTGCTGGGGAAAAGATCAACAACCTCAGATATGCAGATGATACCACTCTAATGGCTGAAAGTGAAAAGGATCTAAAGAGCCTCTTGCTCAGAGTAAAAGAGGAGAGCGCAAAAGTGGGCTTGAAGCTCAACATCAAAAAAACTAAGATCATGGCATCCGGCCCCATCACTCCTTGGCAAATAGAAGGGGAAGTCGTGGAAGTAGTGACAGACTTCACGTTCCTGGGATCCAAGATCACCACAGACTGTGACTGCAGCCATGAAATTAAAAGACGCCTGCTCCTTGGGAGGAAAGCGATGGCGAACCTAAACAGCATGATAAAAAGTAGAGACATCACCCTGCCAACAAAAGTCCGCATGGTCAAAGCAATGGTATTCCCAGTAGTCATGTATGGCTGCGAGAGTTGGACTATAAGGAAGGCCGAGCGCCGAAGAATAGATTCTTTTGAGCTGTGGTGCTGGAGAAGACTCTTGAGAGTCCCTTGGACTGCAAGAAGAACAAATCAGTCAATCCTCAAAGAAATCAACCCTGACTGTTCCCTGGAAGGCCAGATAATGAAACTGAAGCTCAAATACTTTGGCCACCAAATGAGAAGGGAGCACTCACTGGAAAAGACCCTGATGCTGGGAAAGATTGAAGGTCAAAGAAGACGGGGACGGCAAAGGATGAGATGGTTAGACAGTGTCAGCGATGCAACGAACATGAAATTGAGCCAACTTCGGAGGACGGCGGAAGACAGGAGAGCCTGGCGGGAGATTGTCCATGGGGTCGCGAAGAGTCGGACCCGACTGTGCGACTGAACAACAACAACAACAACAATTTCTTGCTTTCAAACTGCTAGGTTGGCAGGAGCTGGAACTAAAGACGGGAGCTCACTCCATCATGCGGCACCCGGGTCTCAAACTGCGGACCTTCCACAGCCTGCAGTTCAGCGTCTTAACCACTTGAGTCCCACAGCTCTATATCTTAGGACCATTTAAAAAGGGGGGGACTGTTGTGATGCCACCGATGGTGACAGCTTCCTCCCCTGAAAATCCGTATTATGTCAGGCACATGTGGAAGAAAATAAACTGACTCCAGAACTCTGAAAATGCAGAAGGGGGGAAGTCGTGTGAAAGAATCCTGCCCAGACTGTTTCCAGTACTTATGGTTTGACTGCCAAGAAAATCAGGAGTAAGTTGGGCACGTGGAAGGAGCCCGCAGCTTGGGTACGGGGGCAGAAAGCAAGAGGAGAAGAGAGGGGGATTGAATATAGACTGGGGCCACTTTGTAAGTCCATGGCAGAGGGGAAGATTTGTGCCGGATGGTTTCTCTGATTAATGGCTCAAGCTGCAGTCCTGTGCACACTTACTTGGAAGCAGGGCTATTTTGGGGGCAGGAACGCACAGGAACGGAGTTCCGGCTGGCTCCCGAGTTGGCCACGCCCAGCAGGAACTCATTAGCATTATAGGCCACACCCAACAGCAGAAACTCATTAGGATTGGCTACATTAGGGGTGTGTGGCCCAACATGCAAAGGAGTTCCTGCTCCAAAAAAGGCCCTGGGTTTTGACCACAAACAAGGTAAACAGAATAAGAAGCAAAAGGTGGGCGTGGCTGGATGAGCACACTTCTGGTAACATGGTTGTGTGGCCTAATATGCTAATGTGTTGTGCTGTCAGGGCTGTGGTCTAATATGCTAATGAGTTCCTGCTGTTGGGTGTGGCCTATTATGCTAATGAGTTCCCGCTGGGCTTTTTCTACAAAAAAAGCCCTGCTTGGAAGCAAGCCCCATTAAATGCAGTGGGACTTAGTTCTGAGCAGACGTGCTTAGAGTTGGGCCATCGGTCTGTTGTGAGGACAGCGTTGCCCAACAGCAGGTTTCACCATTACGGAACAAACTGCCCTGTGTGCCTGGGTCATTGCATCAGAACACAAAGAGGCGAGTCAGACGTGTGCATGAGCTATTTCTCATTCCTCTGAAATTATTTTTTATCCAAAAGACAAACATTAAAACATTAACGCTCTTACAGTGTTTC
>NW_015163658.1:379470-379670 GCF_001447785.1 Gekko japonicus | reverse complement strand
GAAGCCGCCTTCTACTGAATCAGTCCACGGGTCCATCAAGGTCTGTCTTAAGAACATAAAGAGAAGCCAATGTTAGATCAGGCCAGTGGCCCACCCAGTCCAACACTCTGTTGTCACACAGTGGCCAGAAATATCGGGTGCCCTCAGGAGGTCCAGCAGTGGGGCCCAGGACACCAGAAGCCCTCCCACTGTTGCCCCCC
>NW_015163658.1:362056-379338 GCF_001447785.1 Gekko japonicus | reverse complement strand
TGATCCTTTTACCTGGAGATGCAGCCGGGGATTGAACCTGGGACCTTCTGCATGCCAAGCCGGTGTTCCGCCAGTGAGCCGCAGCCCCAAAGGAGCACCATGACACGAACACATGAAGTTGCCTTGACCTTAATTGGGCCATCGAGGTCAGCCTTGTCTACTCAGACTGGCAGCGGCTCTCCAGGGTCTCAGGCGGAGGTCTTTCCCATCACTCTCCACTTGGTCCTTTCAAACGGAGATGCCGCCAGGGATCGAACCCTGGCACCCTCTCCATGCAAAGGAGGTGCTCTACCACTGAGCCACACCTGCTCCCCCAGTAAATAAGTTGCCTTCTACTGAAGCTGCGGTGGCTCAAGCGGTGAAGATGCCAAGAGAGAATAGATCCGCTCCATCTTCTACATGACAGCCCTTCAGATACTTGAAGACTGCAATCGTGTCCCCTCTAAGCCTTCTCTTTCCCAGGCTAAACAGACCCAGCTCTTTCAACTCTTTCCTCCTAAGACCTGGATTTCCTCATAAGACTTGGATAAGGGAGAAAAGTACTTGTCTAAGACTTAGTCTTGTCTAAGACTGGCAGCGGCTCTTTCAAATGGAGATGCCTCCAGGGATCGAATCCTGGCACCTTCCGCATGCAAAGGAGGTGCTCTACCACTGAGCCACGCCTGCTCCCCCAGTAAATAAGCTGCCTTCTACTGAATCAGACCCCTGGTCCATCCAGGTCAGTATTGCCGACTCAGACTGGCAGCGGCTCTGTAGGGTCTCAGGCGGAGGTCTTCCACATCACCTACTGCCTGGTCGTTTCTAATTCGAGATGCCGGGGATTGAACCTGGGACCTTCTGCGCGCCAAGCAGGAGCTCTGCCCCTGAGCCACGGCCCCTGTGGACGTGGTGTTGCTCCAGGAGGTGACGGTGATGGCCTCCCAGGCTGCCGACGGCTTGAAACCAGCTGAGCGTTGGCCGATTCCTCACTGCTCGGGTGGCCTGGCTCCGGTGCCTGCCTGGCCTCATGATGGTTCTCTCTTTGTAGGCAGTTCATGGACTCTCTGCAACTGGACCCTGAGACGGTGGACAACCTGGACATGTACAACCACATCCCACCTGTCTTGATGGAGAAGTGCGCAGCCCTGAGCGTGCGCCCGGAGACGGTGAAGAACCTTGTCCAGTCCATGCAGGGTAAGCAGCTGCCTCTGCCATCCTGCCTCTTGGGGAGGGAGTTACACTTCAGCAGGGGCAGTCCGGCATTCTCCACAGATCCCTGAAGATAAGAACCCAAGAACAGCCCTGCTGGATCAGACCAGGGAGAGTCCATCCAGTCCAGCCTCCCGTCTTACACAGGGGCCAGCCAGTTCCTCTGGAGGGCCAGCAACAGGGCAGAGAGGCCGAGGCCTTCCCCTGAGAAGAACACCAGAAGAGCCCTGCTGGATCAGACCAGGGAGGGTCCATCTGGTCCAGCCTCCCGTCTCACACAGGGGCCAACCAGTCCCTCTGGAGGGCCAACAACAGGGCAGAGAGGCCGAGGCCTTCCCCTGATAAGGACATCAGAAGAGCCCTGCTGGATCAGACCAGGGAGGGTCCATCCAGTCCAGCATCCCGTCTCACACAGGGGCCAACCAGTTCCTCTGGAGGGCCAACAACAGGGCAGAGGCGCCGAGGCCTTCCCCTGATAAGGACACCAGAAGAGCCCAGCTGGGTCAGACCAGGGAGGGTCCATCCAGTCCAGCATCCCGTCTCACACAGGGGCCAGCCAGTTCCTCTGGAGGGCCAACAACAGGGCAGAGAGGCCGAGGCCTTCCCCTGAGAAGAACCCCAGAAGAGCCCTGCTGGGTCAGACCAGGGAGGGTCCATCCAGTCCAGCCTCCTGCCTCACACAGGGGCCAGCCAGTTCCTCTGGAGGGCCAACAACAGGGCAGAGAGGCTGAGGCCTTCCCCTGATAAGCACATCAGATGAGCCCTGCTGGATCAGACCAATCCATCCAGTCCAGCATCCTGTCTAAATAAAATGCCAATAAGGTATTCGAAGTAGGGCTGTATTCAGTATTCCCGAATATATTCCGGTCGGATTTACACCACCGGAGGGAAAGGAGGCATGTGCCTTCTTTCCCTCTGGTAGACCCTACAGATTTCCCTGTCAGTTTCACTCCCAGCCAGTCAGTTGGGAGTAAAATTGACAAGCGAAAGCCTTCCCTTCTCTAGCTGACAGATTGTAGCTGGAAAAGGGCAGGCAGGGAACCTAGGCACGTTTACAATGCCTTGCTTTCCCTCCCCGATCCCAGGAGGGGTCTGGAGAAGATCGGGAAAATTGTGCAACAGAACAGAACGGACATTGGCTGTAAGAACCAGTAGCTGTCACAGCATCTTTTGTTTTTGTACATTAGAGTGCCGTGACTTTAATCTGGGGGAAAGGGAGAATATACCCGACCGGGGGGGGGTGGTGGTGCCATAGTGGGTGGTCGTTATCTGCTGTCATCCCCAGATGGTTCCTCGGGCACTTCTGTAAGCAAGGGTGGCAGGCAGGTGGGGCGCCGGAGCCCTGTCCCAGGAGGTGGTGCTGCTTGCGGGAAGAATCACAGCCCTTTCCCGGGGCGGAATCGGTTCCCAGAGCTGAGGCTGGAGAGGTCCTCCTCCCCTGTGTTGTGCTGGGAGCGGCCTGGCACCGCTCTGCCCGCGGTCCCGCCCCCGTTACCGCGGCTCTCCTTCCTCCCCCAGTGCTGTCGGGCGTCTTCACAGATGTGGAGGCGTCGCTGAAGGAGATCAGGGACCTCCTGGACGAGGACGAGGCCCAGGAGCAGAAGCTGCGGGAGACCCTGGGGAAGCTGCCCCCCCAGCAGGGCTCTCCTCCGGCCACCGCCTCCTCCGCCCTGGCGGAGGTCGCCAAGGAGTGGGCCAAGTACATGGAGGTGCACGAGAAGGCCAGCTTCACCAACGCCGAGCTGCACAAGGCCATGAACCTCCACATCAGCAACCTGCGGCTGCTCAGCGGGCCCCTGGAGCAGGTGAGGGCGGCCTTGCCCACGCCCAGCCTGACTGAAGGTGAGAGGTGCTCCCGCATGTTCACCGCCGCTGTGCCTCTTAACACAGGGGTTGGCTCACCGTCTCTGTTCACCGTGAGCGAGGGCCCCATGTCAAAAGTCCCAACTCCCAACCACCAGGGTAAGGGCTTTTGGTACAAGGGGAGTGCATAGAGATGTAAAATTTCTGGAAATTTTGAAGCTCGGGGAAAAAACCCGCCCCCCCGGGAAAAAAATGGAAATTTTCGGGAAAATTGGGGAAAACGCTGCATTACCACTTTTTCTTTCTTTTCCAGATAGAAAGTCATTCTGTTACTTTACAAACATAAAATATGACTATGGGCATTTTTACTTGGCATGAAATTATCACAACGAGCGTATTAAAAAATATAGTTTATCCAAACTATTATTACAAACAGAATACCCACCCACATGGAAAAACAAAACTGAAACCTTTTTCTTTTCTCGTGGCAATAGCACCTCCTAAAGGAAGAAATGCATCTTGTTCTTGCATTGGAGAGTTCAGTTTGTAACCTAGGACTTGCTTGTCCTCAGTGCGCAGAAATTAGATCAATCTGATACCATACCTATTTTTTAGAAATGATTTGGAAAATAGTTGAACACCTTGCCTCAAAATATTCATTGTGTTAAAATAAAACGTTCCATGTAGAGAGCATTGCAGTAGTCTAGCCTCGAGGTGACCATAGCATGGATCACTGAAGCCAGATCATTGCATTCGAGGAAGGGGACCAACTGCCTAATCAGCCGAAGATGGTAGAAGGCTGCCTTGGCAGTGGCTGCTACCTGGGCCTCCGTTGTCAGGGAAGCAAGCGGGATGCCATTCTGGGAGCTCTTGGACCACTGACATAATGCTGTGTCAAGTAGTCACCAAGCTCCACGCCATAGTGTGAGGACTCACTAGATCTGTAGGAAAAAGGTGTTTGATTGATGCTAGGCCTTTTGGACCAGTGAGATACCCGAGAGGTGATTTGGCTCTCTTGGTTGCCGGGCACGTGACATCCAAGGATGGACAAGAGAGAGAGGGAGAGAACCAAAACCATCCTGCAGCTAGGTCTGCCCCCTCCCATACACAGGTGTCCATAACTTCAGTTGCTTGGAAATGTGCCCATTGGAAGGGCCAAGGGCAGTTGGTGCTCCCCAGCACTTCAGCTGAAAAAGAATTTAGCTGGCAAGGTCACTGTGCTCTATCTACTTCTGTGCTGTCTCTTAACTATCTCTGGGAAGATTCCTGCAGGCCTCTTTGCAGCCTGAACCAAAGATTTTATTTTACAGAACAGAGCAAGGAACTGTTTTTCCTTACACCCCTGCTGCTGCCGGCCGGGGCCAAGCGAGGCTCCTCCTCTGCTGCTGCCAGCCGGGGCCAAGCAAGGCTCCCTCCTTTGCTGCTGGTGGCAGAGAGCAAGCCGGCCCCCTGCTGAGTGTCTGCCCCCACTGCACTATGCTGCTCTGAGCAGTCGCGCTGGGGGGGCTCGGCCAGAGAACCTGCAGAAGGGTCTGCAGTGGGATTTTTCTTCTGTACCAGGAGGATTCACCGGATTGTCCTTTGGCCAGATTCTCAGGCTCTCCCTCTCTAATTACGAGTGGGGCTGTTTGTATGTGTGCGCCAGGGGGAAAGCCCTGAATGTGGCACTGGGTGCAGAGCTGCACTTCCTGAAACCTCAACTTCCAGTTTTTTAAAAAGCTGTTTCTGGGGCCGGGAAGCTGAGACTGAGTGGGCAGCGTCTGGAGGAAGTTCCAAAACTGCCCCGGGTGCTCCCTGCCCCTTCCCCTCCCCTGGCAAAACATAGAAGACACTTTGCAGACCAGAAGGATGGTAGTTCAGCAGTTCGAGACCCGGGTGCCGCATGACAGAGTGAGCTCCCGTCTCTAGTTCAAGCTCCTGCCAACCTAGCAGTTCAAAAGCAAGAAACTGCAAGTAGATAAATAGGGACCACTTCGGTGGGAAGGGAACAGCGTTCCGTGCGCCTTGGTGTTTAGTCATGCCGGCCACATGACCACGGAAATGTTTTTGGACAGCGCCGGCTCCTCGGCTTGGAAACGGAGATGAGCACCGCACCCCTAGAGTCGGGTTTGACCGGCTTTCGAGCAAGGGAAACCTTGACCTTATCTGTGCTTCTAATAATCACTGTAACACAATATACATTTAACAATTGTTGATAATTTATGGTTGTTTTTTCTTGTTCAGTCACGGTTTTGTTTCTTTATTTCTGTCTTGTCCGCGACTTCTCGTTTTGTTTTGGGAACCTCCAGGTGGGGCCTGGAGCTTCCCCATAATTGCAACTGATCTTCAGACGACGCTTTTTTGTTTCTTTATTTCTGTCTTGTCCGCGACTTCTCGTTTTGTTTTGGGAACCTCCAGGTGGGGCCTGGAGCTCCCCCATAATTGCAACTGATCTTCAGACTACGCTTTGGAGGGTGGAATTTATGGCATCAGGTCCTTCCCCTCCCCTAACCCTGCCCTCCCTGGGCCCCGGCCCCTACATCTCCAGGAAATTCCTAATTTGGCGATGGAGAATGGGGCTGTGGTGGCTCAAGTGGTTAAGACGCTGAACTGCGGACCGGAAGGTTGGTAGTTCGAGACCCGAGTGTGCCACGTGACGGAGTGAGCTCCCGTCTCTGGTTCCAGCTCCTGCCAACCTAGCAGTTCGAAAGCAAGAAATTGCAAGTAGAAAAATAGGGACCGCTTCGGTGGGAAGGTAAACAGCGTTCCGTGCGTGTCGGCGTCCAGTCACGCCGGCCACATGACCACGGAGACATCTTCGGACAGCGCCGGCTCTTCGGCTTGGGGACGGAGATGAGCACCGCATCCCTGGAGTCGGATTCGACTGGCTTTTGAGCCAGGGGGAACCCTTGGCCTTGCCCTGAGCTGGAGAGCCATGGCTAGCCCGATCTGGTGAGATCTCGGGAGCGAAGCAGGGCCGGCCCTGGCTAGTCCTTGGACGGGAGGCCACCGGGGAAGTCCCGGGTCACTGTGCAGAGGCAGGCAACAGCAACCCCCCTCTGAGTGTCTCTTGCCCTTGAAAACCCCACCTGGGGTCACCATAACTCAGTTGTGACTCGGTGGCACTTTCTGCCACTGTACACCCCCCGACCAGAGTCGCGCTCTTCTGGGGACTGGATGCTCGTAGCCAAAGTCCTGCCCTTGTTAGAACAGTATCGCTGATGCCCCCTTCTCGCAGTGCCACGGACGCCTCCTTGTGTTGTGTTTCGGGGGGCTCTGACCAACCCACCTTTCAAACGCCCCAACCCCTCCTCCTACCTAGCAGCTGATCCGGCGAGCTCGGGGGTTAAATGGACAATGGACATGACTCTGGTCCCGGTTTCCTGCCCTGGTCTGCAGCAGGCAAAGGTGGGAACTAGAGGCTGGAGGCCACGTGCCCCATCCCACCAGCGGTGGCACTGAGGAGGCCGCCTCCCACCACGCTAGGGTTGCCAAGTGTATCTTCGCCGGGAGCGGGGGGCTCCTGGCCGGTGTTTTGTGTGCGCGCGTGCGCGCGTGCGCGCGTGCGCGCGTGTGTCACCCGGAAGTGACGGGAGGACCCGCGTCACTTCCGGGTGACGCGCACGTCGGGGTGGAGTTCCCCCCGGGGCCCAATCCGGGCCCCCGGTCTCCCGGGGGGACTTGGGATCCCTACACCACGCGAAGCCAGAGGAGGGCTCCTTGCACCAGGGGAAGACACCGCTGTCAGTGTAATGGGCCCGAGAGGTAGATTGGGGGGGCTCTTCCTGGCTGAAGCTCTTCCACCAGGCATTCGACTAAGGAGCTGCTTATACCCCGAGGAGTGCCCCTGTGCCCTGGCCTCACCGTCTTCAGTCCGCCCGTGCTGCACGTGTATAAGGAGATCAATGGAGCTGGCAAAGGAACATCATTACTATTGCCACCTATGGAGTATCGTGCAAATCTGAAATTCTCTGCTCTTGCACTTTATCTGAAGACTGTTCCAGCCCTTAAGGGCTGTGGTCGCACACACTAAATAATCCACTTTCAATCCACTTTCAAACTGGATTTTGTCAGTTCACACAGTAAAATCCAGTTTGAAGAAGAGGAGATTGGATTGATACCCCGCCCTTCACTACCCAAAGGAGTCTCAAAGTGGCTGACAAACTCCTTTCCCTCCCCCTCCCCACAACAGACACCCTGTGAGGTAGGTGGGGCTCAGAGAGCTCTTGACAGGAACTGCTCTTTTCCAAGGACAGCTCTTATCAGAACTACGGCTTGCCCCAGGGCATCCTCCAGCCAGGTGCAAGTGGAGGAGGAGTGGGGAATCAAACCCGGCTCTCCCAGATCAGAGTCCGTGCACTTAACCACAACACTAGACTGGATTTAAAGTGGATTATTTAGTGTGTGTGAGATCACAGCCAAGGATAACTGATTTGTTCATGGTTTTTGGCTGTTTTTATGATGGATTTTAATTGTATTTAATGTATGCGTTTTGTGGGAGCCGCCCTGAGCCTGCCTCGGCGGGGAGGGCGGGGTATAAATCGAATTAAATAAGTTGACCAGGTGCACGCCTTGCCCCGCAGAGGACAAGCAAGTGATGCAGAACCTGAAGCGGATCCTGGCCAAAGTGCAGGAGATGAAGGACCAGCGGGTCTCCCTGGAGCAGCAGCTGCGCGAGATGATCCAGAAGGACGATATCACCACCTCCCTGGTGACGACAGGCCGGTCAGAGATGAAGGTGGGGGGCCAGGAGGAAGTGCCGGGGCTGGGCTGGGATTTCTCATCAATGGTGATTTCCATGGAGGAGTCTGGAGCAGGTGGAATGACTTCTATAAACCAGTGCGATATCGCAGTATACGAATTCACAGAAAGCAAGCAAACAATGTATAAATAACGCAGACCACAATTGCTCAACAGTCATGCAAAACAGAGGTAGATTATATAAGAATAACAGAGGAAGCTAAGCAGGATCGGCCCTGGTTAGTATTTGGATGGGAGACCACCACAGAAGTCCAGGCTCGCTCCACAGAGGCAGGCGATGCACTTCCCCCGCCTTGAAAACCCCATCAGGGGTCACCATGTCAGCTGAGACTTGATGGCATTTTAAAAAATCGACATAAACACTTCAGAGCAACAGTAAACCAGTTTGGAAAAGGTGCCGACTGGCCTGGCTCTTGGCCACCGGAAGCTTACGGAGAAGAACAGGATGGTTTTGGGCAGGGGTCATTTTGTAGAAAAAGAGGTGCAGGAGTCATTAGCATAACTCATTAGCATAACATATTTGCATATGCCACACCCCCTGACGTCACCGGAAGTGTGTCAAAAGGCAACACCCACCGCTCAGGCTCCACTGGACTGTTTTGGATTGCTAGCTATGGGGGGGGGGAGAACGTGCAGATCTGTCCTCGCAGAGGAGGGAGAGCTTGTACCTGAATAAAACTTGGTCTTAAAGGTGCCACTGGACTGTTTTGGGCTGGGGAGCCAGGGAGGGAGCTCTGCAACTTCCCTGGCTGCTTCTTGCTCTGACTGAGGGCTGCTGGGAGCAGGGGGTGGGGCTTGTTGCATGTGCCCGCCCCCTGGGCTCTTTACTGCCGGAGCTCCGCTCCTGTGCGCTCCTGCAGGAAATGACCCCTGGTTTTGGAAGCCAGTGACATTCCAAATGATGCTCCCCAAGGAGAATGTGCCGGGGCTTCCTGGGCAAGGCCTAAGAGCTCTGATTCCAGATAGCACTGAACTCACCCATGGGGGGGACTGGCAGGCTGAGCGTTGTGTTCTGGTCCCTTTCCTCCCTGGCCTCCTGACTCCTGTTCTTTCACCTGTGCGCAGAAACTCTTTGAAGAGCAGCTGAAGAAGTACGACCAGATCAAGGTGTACCTGGAGCAGAACCTGGCCGCCCAAGAGAACATCCTCAAGGCCCTGACGGACGCCAACGTCAAGTACGCCACGGTGCGGAAGGCCCTGGCCGAGGTGGAGCACAAGTGAGTCCGTCGGCAGGGTGAGCGGTAGATATGGCAGCTGTGGCTTAGGCACCGTAGAAAACATGAAACGTGTGAAACGTCTGTTTGAATGTCTGTGGTATAAAAGGCGAGAGAGAAATGGATGAAACCACTTACGTACGGACCAAAAAGGGGGAACAAATTTAACCCTGGAAACTAGGATCAAGAACCTGAAAAGGTAAAGAGATGCTTTAGGCTGGTCCTGCATCGGGCAGGGGGTTGGGCTAGATGGTCTCTATGGCCCCTTCCAACCCTATGATTCTGAGTCAAGCAGAGTAGAGGGCCAGCAATTAAAACTTGATGGATAAATAATATGTCAAAATACATGTATTTATTTGCAAGAATTAAAAAAACATATAGGGGCCCAATCACACCTCATGTAAAATTCCAAAATCATACATACACAAGGGCCGATGGACTTGACCTGACGCGTTTCGGCCTGTTAGGACCTTCTTCAGAGGTCAAACACAATGAGGAACAATTTAGCTTATACCATACTACATAATATAATACAATTTTACCGCACGGATTCAAAATGGAGAAGAAAGGAAATGCTGTAAAATATTATTAAAAACATGTGAAATCAAATACATATAAAATGGATAAATAAACAATGCCTATATTGTACTTTAAAAAAAACTTACTTCCAGAGTGAAATTACTTGGCATAGAATGAATATATAAATGAGGCCTCCCGAGATCCAATCATATTTCAGTGATAATAGTCTAGAAGCAAAAGAAATATTAACCAATGCAATCTAAAATATTGAAACAATCCAAAAGTAATAAATACATTAATAAAATTTTAAAGGAATTTTGTTACTTCTGGTCCAGAACAATGCTCCCTCTAAGCTGTGGAGTCTTGTGAGCAAATATTCTGCTTTGTGAGCTCCTGGCATTAAAGTTGTGAGCCAGCGATTGGGCTGCTGCATAAATTAGTTTGCTCTGGAGCCGTCCTTCCTGAGCGGAGACAAAAATGGGTGAGCCGGAGGCTAAGAAACTGTGAGCTGGCTTCACACTAACTCAGCTTAGAGGGAACACTGGTCCAGAAGGAATTTTACATAGGTGTGATCAGGCCCCTATATGTTTTTTTTTTCTTTACAAATAAATACATGTATTTTAATGTATTATTTATACATTAAGTTTTAATTGTTGGCCCACTGCTCAGTGTGACTTGCCTTTTTGGGTTTTTGAAACCGCTTGTGTGCCAGCAAAACGAGCTTGCCCCTGAGTGTTTTAGTAAATAATCTTTAATGGATTCTAGGCTAGCTAGCCAACATTCTTTTGTTAGCTAACCTCCTTGTTCAGGACGTGAGAGTACGGATAGGCTGGGACAAGCCATCTTCTCGAAGACGGTACCGCCTTCCCCCTCCGGCTTGAATCCTTCCTTTCTCCCTCTTGTTCCTCGTTGGGAATGACCGATGCTACTCAGGACCGGTAGGTCACAGGAGTGGAGAGAGGAAGGAGGAGAAAGTGCCCCGCCACAAAATGGAGTCAGCGCTTGTTTGCTCCAGCCAGATGGATCCGTCTGTTTTGTACGGGCCATCCGCTTTTCGTGATACAAAGCTCCCTCCCGAGGCAGGGGTAGGGATCGGGGTGGAGAACTCTGGGTTCCCGAACTGCAGGGGTTTGGCCCGAAGCCCCAGGCAGGGACCCTGTTGCCCTTCCCCCAGGCGTGCACCCCCCCCCTTCCCCAGAAACACCACCTTTTGCACAGAGAGACCAATTTACTTATGGTATTTATTTGTTTGTTTTGCGCCCCGCCCTCCCCGTGAGCAGGCTCAGGGCGACTTCCACGGTTGGTACAAAATGGCCAAATGAAACCACCCATGATCAGTCAAAACAGTTCAGATACAGATAACATCACAAAATCATAAGGGGCTAGTAGTGCTCATTCAGTTACTTGAGATGTGGCACTCCAAAACTGTTTGCAAGCAGACTGTCCCCAGCTCAGTGGTCTTCCCAAGTCCCTCGATGGCATGAGCCAGACGTTAAGGCTGAAGGCCGGGCTCGTTGATGGTAATAGTGGGGGCGGCTCCTTAGTCGAGAGCCTGGCGGAAGAGCTCCGTCTCGCAGGCCCTGCGGAACTGCAAAAGATCCCGCAGGGCCACAGTCTCTCCCGGGAGCTCGTTCCACCAGTAAGGAACCGCCACTGAGAAAGCCCTGGCCCTGGTAGTAGCGAGCCTGGCATCCATGGGGCCTGGGAGGGTCAAACAATTCTGCGACCCTAACCGCAGTGCCCTCTGGAGTACATATGGGGAAAGGCGGTCCCTCCGAGGGGTGCCCCTCCAGGACCAGGCTTGGCCAAGGATCGGTGGAGAGCCTTTCCTTGGCCATCCGTGCGAAATGAGTGCCCAGAGCCTCCAGCTGCACAATTCACTCTCAGCATCTTCAGCCACTGATCACTGGGGAATGAACCCTGACTGGGTGGCCTCCGCGCCCCCCTGGAGCCATCCGTTCTGCTGGGGGGGGGTGCGCTTCTCGCCTTGAGCCCAGTCATAAGAACATAAGAGACACCAATGTTGGATCAGGCCAATGGCCCATCCAGTCCAACACTCTGTGTCACACAGTGGCCAGAAATACCAGGTGCCATCAGGAGGTCCAGCAGTGGGGCCAGGACACTAGGAGCCCTCCCACTGTTGACCCCCCCCCCAAGCACCAAGAATACAGAGCATCCCTTGCCCCAGACTGAGTTCCTATCTATACCTTGTGGCTAATAGCCACTGATGGACCTCTGCTCCATACATTTATCCATAAGAACATAAGATAAGCCAATGTTGGATCAGGCCAGTGGCCCATCCAGTCCAACACTCTTGTGTCACACAGTGGCCAGAAATACCAGGGGCCACCAGGAGGTCCAGCAGTGGGGCCAGGACACTTGAAGCCCTCCCACTGGTGCCCCCCCAGATGGCACGGGTGCCAGAGGTGGCACTCAGAGCCTCCCAGACATAAGAACATAAGAGAAGCCAATGTTGGATCAGGCCAATGGCCCATCCCGTCCAACACTCTGTGTCACACAGTGGCCAAAAATACCAGGGGCCACCAGGAGGTCCAGCAGTGGGGCCAGGACACTAGAAGCCTTCCCACTGCTGCCTCACCTCCAAGCACCAAGAAGACAGAGCATCCCTTGCCCCAGAGCCCCTATCTATACCTCGTGGCTAATAGCCACTGATGGACCTCTGCTCCATATGCTTATCTAATTCCCTTTTGAAGCCGTCCATGCTTGTAGCACCCACCACTTCCTGTGGCAGTGAATTCCATGTGTTAATCACTCTTTGGGTGAAGAAGTACTTCCTTTTATCCGTTCTAACCCGACCGCTCAGCAATTTCATGGAGTGCCCACGGGTTCTTGTATTGTGAGAAAGGGAGAAAAGTACCTCTTTCTCTACCTGCTCTTTCCCATGCATAATCTTATAAACCTCGATCATGTCACCCCTCAGTCGTCTTTTCTCCAAGCTAAAGAGCCCTAAGCGCTTTAACCTTTCCTCATAGGGAAAGTGTTCCAACCCTTTTATCATTCGGGTTGCTCTTTTCTGCACTTTTTCCAAAGCTATAATATCCTTTTTAAGGTGTGGTGACCAGAATTGCACACAGTATTCCAGATGAGGTCGCACCATTGATTTATATAGCGGCATTATGATATTGGCTGATCTGTTTACAATACCCTTCCTAATAATCCCCAGCATAGCATTGGCCTTCTTTATTGCAGTCACACACTGTCTCGACATTTTCAGTGAGTTATCTACTACAACTCCAAGATCTCTCTCTTGATCAGTCTCTGCCAGTTCAGACCCCATCAACGTGTATATATAGTTAGGATTTTTGGTTCCAATGTGCATCACTTTGCACTTGGCCACATTGAACCCCATTTGCCACATTGACGCCCACTCGCCCATCTTTGACAGATCCCTTTGGAGTGCCTCACAATCCTCACTGGGTCTCACCACCCTGAACAACTTCGTGTCATACGCAAATTTAGCCACTTCACTGCTTACTTAGTCGTCTCTTCCTCCACCCACCCCCCCCAGGTGGAACACCACCTTGCAGACTTTGGTGACTTCCTACGAGGCTTATGAGGACCTGATGAAGAAGTCCCAGGAGGGGAAAGATTTCTACGCCGACTTGGAAGGCAAAGTAGGCAAGCTCCTGGAGAAAGCCCAAGCCGGCCGCCAGGCGGCTGAAGACACCCGGCAGCAGGTCTTGGAGAGGTGAGTGCCGCGTGTGCGGGGAGGAGGGGCCGCCAGCGCCGTCCATTGTGGGCAGACGCTGGACTGGGAAGGAAGGTGCTGGCCCTGTAGTTAATTAGGGATGTGCAATCAGATATGGGGAGGGAAGGTGGCCTATGGGGCAGCCCGACCGGGTCAGATCTCAGAAGCTGAGCAGGGTTGATACTTGGAAGGGAGACCACCAGTGTTCCCCCTGAGCTGAGCGAGTGTGAGCCTGCTCACGATTTTTTAGCCTCCGGCTCACACATTTCTGTCTTTGCTCAGGCAGGATGGCTCCAGAGCAAACTAACGCAGTAGCCAAAAGGCCCGCTCACAACTTTAATGCACAAAGCAGAATTTTTGCTCACAAGACTCCACGGCTTAGAGAGAGCACTGGAGACCCCCAAGGAGGACTCTGCAGAGGGAGGGCATAGGCAATCATCTCGGCTTCTCACTCGCCTGGAAAGTCACTTGCTGGGGTTGCCCTCAGTCGGCTGCAGCTTGATGGCGCCTGACACACCCAGTCGAGTATGACTTGCTGCTGGGGGGGGCAGCAGTGGGAGGGCTTCTAGTGTCCTCCTGGCCCCACTGCTGGACCTCCTGATGGCACCTGGTATTTTTGGCCACCATGTGACACAGAGTGTTGGGCTGGATGGGCCTTTGGCCTTATCCAACATTGGCTTCTCTTATGTTCTTATAAGAGGGAATTAGATAAGCATATGGAGCAGAGGTCCATCAGAGGCTCTTAGCCACGAGGTATAGATAGGAACTCTCAGTCTGGGGCAGGTGATGCTCTGTATTCTTGGTGCTTGGGGGGTGGGGGCAACAGTGGGAGGGCTTCTAGTCTCCTGGCCCCACTGCTGGACCTCCTGATGGCCTCTGGCATTTTTGGCCACTGTGTGACACAGCGTGTTGGACTTGTTGGCCATTGGCCTGATGCAACTCTTATGTTCCTATGACTATCCTGATAAGATGCCCGATCTTTTCGGCATCTGATCAGATGGGCAATGTCCGATTCCATGGAAGACACTCCCAGTATTTCCCGAGTCCAGTATTCTACGGCGGGTGAATATCAGAGGTCTCAGGAGTTGGGTCAGGAGGCCTCGCTGCCGTTCCACGGGTGGCACATCCGTCCCTTAAAGGGGGACCCTGTTTCAGTGGATGGTAGAGATGGCTTCTGGACCCCAGAGAACAGGTCTGCCCCATGTGCAAAATGATAGCCATGTAATGCTTAGGGGGGATGTGCAGATCTACCCTGGCAGAGGAGGGAGAGCTTGTACCTGAAGGCGGGCCGGGGGGGACCTCTGCAACTCACCTGGCTGCTTCTTGCTCCTCGTGGCCCAACTGAGGGCTGCTGGGAGCAGGGGGCGGGGCTTGTTGCATGTGCCCGCCCCCTGGGCTGCTTACTGTCGGAGCTCCGCTCTTGTGCGCTCACGCAGGAAATGACCCCTGCATGCTAGGGATCCCTGTTTTTTCTGCAAAACAGCAGAAAAACACCAAGGGAAGACCATCAAAGATTAAATGCACTTGAAATGTCTGAGTATAAGATGTATTAAGTAAGTGTTTAAATTACAAATAAATGTCTATAATGAGTTGGTGGTCCGTAACCCACAACAAATACAGTGTTCCCAAATATAATGATACGTGCTCATGGCATACCCTACATCAGCATTGAGATACAAATAAACCTGTTTGTGCTCACAGGCGCTGATAACAAGGTATGCACACAAATCTGTTTGATTCTCCTTGCTTAAATGCAATAAAAGTGTTCAAAGACCTCCTGCAGTCAGAAATCGAGCAGAGGACGACCAGTGGAAAAATCTCCTTAGGCAGGGCTATTTTTGGGCAGGAACGCACAGGAACGGAGTTCCGGCCACACCCAACAGCAGGAACGCATTAGGATTGGCTACATTAGGGGTGTGTGGCCTAACATGCAAAGGAGTTCCTGCTACAAAAAAAGGCCCTGGGTTTGGACAACAAACAAGGTAAACAGAATAAGAAGCAAAAGGTGGGTGTGGCTGGATAACCACACTTCTGGTAACATGGGGGTTGCGGCCTAATGTGCTAATGAGCTGTGCTATCAGGGGTGTGGCCCAATAGGCTAATGAGTTTCTGCTGTTGGGTGTGGCCTATTATGCTAATGAGTTCCTGCTGGGCTTTTTCTACAAAAAGAGCCCTGTCTTAGGTATAACGCCTCTCCTAGGTATATGGACGTTTCAATTTCTCTTCTTCTGGATAAGCGGCTGAATAATGGAACCCGAGAATTGCGTAGACTACCAGTTCTTTTAGCTGTGTTGAATCCCAGGGAACCCTAACATAATCCAGAAGAAGAGAAATAGAAATTAAACTATTCTAGGCCTGTACAGCGTTGACATCCATGGCGACCTAAGCAAAGGGCTCAGTAGAGGCCCAGGACTTCGGGAAGGCTCCGTGCCACCGGAGATGCCGGGGCCCTCGGGCAGGGAGACTGTCTGTGCCGCCTGCTGGCCCAGCTGCTGGGCAGTCCTGCCGGTCCCCCTTCCTCTCCCATCTGTCCCGTTGCCCATCCAGGAGGGGAAGGTCTCTGGGCTGGGAGGTGTTGCCGGGAGGCCCCCTCCCCACTCATGCATATGCTGTCTGTGTGCCTGCTCTTGTTCCAACAGGGAGATGAAGAAGAGGCCCCCGCCCCGGCCCACCACCCCCAAGCCCCCTCTCCAGGCGAAGGCCCCGGACCTGGACCCTGCGGAGCCCCTTCCCCTCAGCTCCCTCTCCCTGGCCGACCTGCCCGAGGAGCTGAGGAGCCTGCCTCCCGAGGTGCTGGCCTCTCACCTGGCGCAGCTCCCCCCGGACGCCCTGGCCGCTCTCCTGGGAGCCCACCCCTCCGGCTGTGGGGGCCTGAGAGCCCCGGGCCCCGAGGCGTTCAGGATGGGCGGCAGGGCCACGAGCGCTCCTCTGCAGCCCCCACAGGTGGGCCAGCCCGCGGCCCCCTACCCTCCGGGCCAGTACATGCCCGCAGGCCCCCTGCCCAGACACTACCTGCCGGCCAGAGGGGCTGCCCCCACGGCTGGGATCCCGGCTGGCCCTGGGCAGGGTCCTTTCCCAGGGGCCCTGGGGACCCCTCACATGCCCACCCCACAGATGCAGCCTTCTGCCCCACAACCGGCCGTGCCTCCCCTGAGCTCCGCCCCATCCTCCTCGCAGGCCTTCCCCCCTGGGGCCCACCTGCAGGGCCCGGCCTTGGCCTCTCTGCCGCCTGCCTACCCGGGGCCCCAGCTGCCTCCCCCCCGGTCCTCCCCGCAGCATCTGCCCATGCCCATCTCCACCCCGGGGCCAGCCTATTGCCGGGGGCAGCCGGCGTCTTCCGGCGGAGCACTGCCGGCGGGCCACGCCCCTCCGCTTTCTGTCCGGCCGCCCCCGACGGCCCCCCACCCCTTTGGAGATGGCGGCTTCCCCGCCCACACCCAGGCGGTGCGGCCGGCCACCACCACCGTGGACAGCATCCAGGCCCCCATCTCCAGCTGCACCTTCCCCCGGGGCACCGCCGGCCCCCTCCCACCCTGGGCGGGGCCTCCCCCCCAGGGGGGTTTTGTGGGGCAGCAGAGGCCCAGCCTGCCATTCCCCTATGCCCAGGCCAGAGCCCCTCCCTACATGCAGCAGGCTCTGCCCCCTTTCTCGGTTGCTCAGCCCCCGCAGGGCTTCTCCGCTCATGGACCGCTGCAGCCCCCCCTGGAGAGGCCCGTCCAGCCCCGGGCCCTGGCGGGGCAGCCGTCGCTCCAGCAGTTCCTGCCCCAGGGCCAGCTCCCTCTGCAGCCACCGGCCTTCCAGTCTCCGTTCCCGCCCCAGGTCTCCGGGCAGCAGCCCTTTCCGGGTCAGGGCCCCGCTCATCCTCCCAGCCAAGGGCAGTTCCCCGGTCAGCCGGGACCCCAGCACTACCAGCTCCCTCCCCACTCGGGGGCCTTGGCCTTCCCCGGCATCTCGGCCGGCATGATGGGCCCACCTCCGCCTCATCGGCCCTCCCTGGCTGCTGTCCAGCCCTTCCCTCCTGGCTCCTCCGGCCAAGTCGCCTTTGGCTCCGCCCCCTCGCCCAGGCCTCCAGGGCCCCCCGCCACGACCCAGATACCTCCCGGGGCTCC
>NW_015163658.1:358829-361880 GCF_001447785.1 Gekko japonicus | reverse complement strand
GGGCTCCCAGGGCGCTGGCTGGCCCGCAGCCCCCCCCCGCCAGCCAGCCGGTCCCTCGTCACATCCCACCCGCTCCCAGCCCCGCGGGGCCCCAGATGCCAGGCGGAGTGGTGGTGCCGGGGGTCGCCCTCCCCTCCCCAGCACCCTCTCCCCAGCCCTCCATGGCCGCCCCGCCCCCCATCCTCCTGCCTTCCTCCGTGCCTTGTCCGGGGCCGCTGCCGCCACTGCCCCCCTCCTCCTTGGCCCCGGGCGCCGCGCCCCTCCTCCAGGGCCCGGCCGAGGTCCAGTTCCACCGGCAGAGCTCCTCCACCGATGACCTCCTGTCCTCCAGCCCCGAGAGCCAGCTGGGGTGTGCCAAGGCCGCGGTCAGCCAGCCACTGCTGCAGCCCACCAAGGCCGACGCCAAGGACGGCCTGAAGCCCAAGGCCGTGCAGCTGATCGAGAAGGACCCCTACGAGAAGCCGGAGCGCATCCGGCGGCTGCTGGCGGAGCTGGAGCGCTTCCGGGACACGGTGGCCGGCCTGGAGAAGCCGGCCCCTGCAGGGGGGGTCAGCGAGCTCGACGCCGTCTGGAAGGAGCTGCAGGACGCCCAGGAGAAGGACGCCCGGCAGCTCTCCATCGCCATCGCCCGCTGCTACTCCATGAAGAACCGCCACCAGGACATCATGCCCTACGACAAGAACCGCATCGTCCTCCAGTCCGGCAAGGACGACTACATCAACGCCAGCCGGGTCGAGGACCTCTCCTCCTACTGCCCCACCATCATCGCCACCCAGGCCCCGCTGCCGGGCACCGCCGCCGACTTCTGGCTCATGATCTACGAGCAGAAGGTCTCCGTGGTCGTCATGCTGGTCTCCGAGCAGGAAATCGAGAAGGTAGAGCTCTTTTTATACGTCTATCATTTTAAAATTTTATATGGGGTACAGAAAAAGAAGGAGCTGCAAATAGTTTATGTGTTGCTCTTTCAGTATTCATGGGTAGAATTCCCAATAGCATAGTCTCTGGTTGCATGGCAAATTTGATATGCATTTTTCAGCACATAGTCCTTTCCAGTATTTACTAGTCTTTGAGAAGGTAGATGTTGAGGCTGCGGCAGGGCCTCCCGATGGCTCCTGGGTTTGGGCCACTGTGCAAAACGCAGCCTTGCACTGGATGTTTATGTTCAAGTGGGCATCCGGCTGCTAAGGAAAACTGCATCGCGGTGGTGGTGGTGATGGTGGTAGTGGTGGGTCACCTTTCAGCTGGTGCTCAAAGGGTAACTAAGTTTACAAGGACTTCCAGTGAACAACAATAACAGTCATTCACTTAAGCACTGCAAAAAAGAAACAGGGTGTGAAGGGGAAGGAGAAGTAAACGCAAGGCACTTTTTAACACATGTTAAAGACAATATAAACGTGAATGAATTAATAAGTCTTGGTAAATCATTATAACATCACAGCATTACCAATAACACTGTTTTTGCTATTCTCAGTCTGAAAGAAATTATGAAGAAAATTGTGTAAACAAATTTTCTCAACATTTCGTATGGATTTAAAATAGTCGGAAAACCATTTAGAATGATTTATAACAACGAAATAATAAATATAGAAAATTCCATATATGATTTTGAATTGATAACCATTAACTAAATATTCAAAATGTAATACTGCATCGCTCTTACAGCTCTATCTATGACAGTTATAAATATGACTCATCCATTTTGCCATAACAGCATATTCCTCAATCTTACCTTTCCATTCTTCAAGATTTGGTCAGAACTCCATTTTGTTTTAAACAGTACTGGTGCTGCTGTTAACACATATCAAAATAGTTTATGTGTTGCTCTTTCAGTATTCATGGGTAGAATTCCCAATAGCATAGTCTCTGGTTGCATGGCAAATTTGATATGCATTTTTCAGCACATAGTCCTTTCCAGTATTTACTAGTCTTTAAGAAGGTAGATGTTGAGGCTGCGGCAGGGCCTCCTGATGGCTCCTGGGTTTGGGCCACTGTGCAAAACGCAGCCTTGGACTGGATGGGCCAGTGGCCTGATCCAACATGGCTTCGCTTATGTTCAAGTGGGCATCCGGCTGCTAAGGAAAACTGCATCGTGGTGGTGGTGCTCAAAGGGTAACTAAGTTTGCAAGGACTTCCAGTGAAAAACAATAACAGTCATTCACTTAAGCACTGGAGATAAGATCCTGGCACAGCATCAGTCTCTCTAATGAGGCGTTTTGGCTAATGAGAGCCTTGTGTTGATATCTTGTTTGAAAGCAGGAGAAAGAGGTACTTTTCTCCCTTTCTCCCTTTCTCACAATACAAGAACTCGTGGGCACTCCATGAAATTGCTGAGCGGTCGGGTTAGAACAGATAAAAGGAAGTCCTTCTTCACCCAAAGAGTGATTAACACATGGAATTCACTGCCACAGGAAGTGGTGGCGGCTACAAGCATGGATGGCTTCAAAAGGGAATTAGATAGGCATATGGAGCAGAGGTCCATCAGTGGCTCTTAGCCACAACGTATAGATAGGGGCTCTGGGGCAAGTGATGCTCTGTCATCTTGGTGTCATCTTTGTTGGACCTCCTGATGGCACTGGTATTTCTGGCCACTGTGTGACACAGAGTGTTGGACTGGATGGGCCTTTGGCCTGATCCAACATTGGCATTTCTTATGTGCTTATGTTTCTTCTGAGTCAGACGGCCAGAGAGTGTTTACCTTTAAGAACGGCCTGGCAGAGAAAGAGCGTCTGATCTCCAGTGTTAAGTGAATTGACCGGTCTTAGCTTTTGGGGCTGGGTCTTGTCTTAGTTTGCTGAAGTCTGAAAAAGGTTTCAAATAGGCTACCTTTCCTGGGGCCGGAGAGACGGGGAGGCTCCAGTTTGGGAGCTTTTTGTACCAGCATCTATCCCTGGCTAGGGCGACAGAGCCATTTTTGGACCTCACCCGAGGAGAGGCCGGATGCGTGGGAAGGGGTTGGCTTTCCCGTCACAGAACTCCCGGCACAGGCCTTCTGCCGATTCTCCTGACCCCTTTCTTCCTAGCGGGGTTAGCCGGGGGGGGGGGGGGGGAGCG
>NW_015163658.1:353842-358644 GCF_001447785.1 Gekko japonicus | reverse complement strand
GCCCCGGGGGGGTGGCCGGGGGGGGGGGGGACTGATCCTCTCCTGGCCAGATGTGCCAGTGTTGCTTTGGCTTCTCGCCACCACCAGGAGGTGCTGTTCAACCTCGGCCGAGCCTTTGTCCCAGTGCCTGCCCCTCTGCCCGAAGGGTTTGCAGCCCGCAGCGACGTCGCCTGTTTTGGCCTCTTGGCTGCCGGAGGGGAGTGGGCTGAGTGTTTCTAGGGCTCGGCACTGCCCCCCATGCGGCTGGCCTTTCCTGGCTGCTCTCACCTGGTTCTGTTCTGCAGCAAAAGGTGGTCCGCTACTTCCCCACGGAGCGGGGTCATCCCATGGTACACGGCCCCCTCACCCTGGTCCTGACCAGCCTGAAGGCCACCCCGACCCACGTGGAGAGGATGATCACCCTGCAGTTCCGGGACCAGAGCCTGAAGCGCACCGTCATCCATCTGCAGTTCTCCTCCTGGCCGGAGCTGTACGTCGCCTTCGCTTCCTCTCTGGCCCCAAGCGGTGGGGGTGGGGGTTTGAAGTGTAAAGAGGCTCCCCTGGGAGCGGCTGCCTCCAGCTGCAGGACACGGGAGGGATACGGATCGGTCGAGGGGTGAGGCGGGGGGCTCTCCAGGGCCTCAGGCAGAGAAAAGTCTTTCCCCATCACCTCCCGCCTGGTCCTTTGAGCTTGAGACGCTGCCCGGGATTGAACTGGGGACCTTCTGCATGCCAAGCAGATGCACTGACCCGGAGCCACGGCCGCTCCCCAAGCGAAAGGTTTCCTCTGCTGCTTGCCAGAGGGATATGCCTTGGCCGAGGGGAGGGGGTGGGGCACGAGCCGGCAGGCAGCCCTGAACACGGCTCAGCCGAGGGGTCGGTCTTCAGCCAGTCCTAGCATCTGCAATCACATGGTTGCATCAAGCCCTCCTGGTTTATCTGCTGTGCCCACAACGTCCCTACTCACGTGAGCCACAGCCAGGTGGTGCCCCTGTAACAGATTTTGGAAAGCCGGAGCCTCTCCCACCCATCTTTCTTTCTCTCTTTCTCACCGCAGGGGGCTCCCGGACAGCAAAGGGGACCTCCTCCGCTTCATCCAGGAGGTGCACAGCCATTACCTTCACCAGCGGCCTCTTCACACCCCCATCGTCGTCCACTGCAGGTAATCGCAGCAGGGTCCTCGCATGTCTGCCCTGAGCAGAATCTGGGGACAGAGTCAGGCCTTCCCTGGGGCAAAGGTGGTCAAAACCGAACTTGCCAGTCAGGTGCCCCTCAGAAGTGCCCAAGCTGGACCAGGATGGCCCATCACTGGGGGTTGTTCCCAGCAGCTGGTAGGCAGAAGTATAGTGCCTTGGAAACCTGGAGTCTCTAAGTCTGCCTGCATCAGCCAGTGCAGTGCAGCAATTGGATTGGAGGACTGAGGGATCCAAGCTCAGATTTTGACTACAGGTGATCTGGGGCCATTTTCTGTGCTTTTGGCCTAAACCTCTGGATTGTTGTGGAGAGAAGAGGTGGGGGGGAGGCTGAGCTCCTTTGAGAAAGAAGAATGCAGCCATGATCCTCAGCTCCCCTGGTCTTCCCCTGCACAAATGTGTGCAGCAGCCTACAAGAGAGGGGTACTGAGGCTTAGAAGCAGGGGTGTGCAAAAAACAAAACAAAATTCAGCCCAATTCGGATTTGGCCGAATCTGATTTGGGTGGCCGAATAACCCCCGAATGCCACTTTTGGCAATGCAAGCCGATAGGGTTAGCATTCGGCCAGCCGAATCACATTCATCTCAGTTATACCCTATGGGATCCAGGAAAGGCCTGGGACGAGGCGGGGAGGCATTTAAATGCCTCCCCGTGCCTTCCCCAGCTCTCCCGCAGAAGTGGGCAAGCCACGGAAGGCCTGCAGAGTCCCCCCCTTCCGTGGCCAGCGGGCGCTTTTCGGGCAATGGTTTTTGGTGGCAGGCTGTCCCGAAAGGGGGCCGAATGGGCTATTTTCGGGGGTGCATTCGGTTCGGATGAACCGAATGTACATCCCTACTTAGGAGGGTCTCAGGACTGCTGGGCATGAGAACTGCTCTGCTTAGATGAGAGGCAGGGGAAACACCGCGAGCTCCCAGCAGCCGCATTCCAATTTGGACTCTTAAAAATCCCTGATGGGCGTCCAGAAGCACCTCCGAGACCAGCCAGATTTTCGGGGCATGAGTTTTTGAGAGCCCGAGCCCCCCTGCGTCAGACGGATCCCCGCTCTCTCTGCAGCCGAACGCGGTGGTGCCCTTGCACAGAGCGAGTTCCAGAGGGCGGCTATGTCAGTCTGCGGTAGAAGAGCAAGACTCAAGTCCAGCGGCACCTTTGGGACCAGCAAGAGTTTCAGGGCACGAGCTCTCTGACAGAGGGAGCACGGACGCTCGGAAGCTCATACCCCCCCTCCCCTCGAAAAACCGTGCTTGGTCTCCCAGGTGCTCCCGGACCCCAGTCTCACTGTCCTCCTGCAGACGGGCACAGCTGCTGCCTTCTGGTCCTTCTCATCCCTCGAGCCGACAGCCGCGGGGTTTTGTAGGAGGATGGCTGGCCTGTGATGGTGGGGAGGGGAGGCCGCCTGCAGGGGCCAGAGCGCCCGGCGGCAGCCCCTGACTTTGCTCGCGCCTCCTCCCCAACAGCTCCGGGGTGGGCCGCACGGGGGCCTTCTGCCTCCTCTACGCCGCCATGCAGGAAGTGGAGGCGGGCAACAGCATCCCGGACTTGGCTCAGCTGGTGAAGAGGATCCGCCGGCAGAGGAAGCACATGCTGCAGGAGAAGGTACCCCGGGGCTGCTCCAGCTCGCCCCCCTCCCCCCCCGAGCGCCTTGGCAGCTGCAGCGCAGCTGTTCGGCAGTGGGTGTCACACAGTCCGGCACTGAGGCCCTCTCCTGGCTCCTTCTTTTCCAGCTCCACCTCAAGTTTTGCTACGAATCGGTCCTTAAGCATGCCAAGCAGGTCCTGCAGAGACATGGGGTCACCGCCCCGTCCAGCAGCAAGCCCGCCAGCAGCCCCTCGCAGAAGGTAAAGGGGGGCTGGGCCTCCAGCGGTCTCTAGGGGGAGGGGAGGGGGCTTCGGGGCCACATCTGCCATTGGGGAAGAGACCCCTCGAGGCAGGGGGGCCGGGGAGCGAGCCGGCTCCTCTCCCCCTACCCCCCGGCCCTGCAGGCGCAGGTCGTGAGCAGTTGTTGTGCTGTGGTCGTAGGGCAGGGGGCTTCAGGCTTGCCCGACCCGGGATCCACCCCAGGGGGACGGTGAGGACCCATACAGCCTCTGCACTGGCGGCCTCGAGTCAGGAACCCTCTCTGTGCTGGCAAGAGCAAGGGGTGGGGCAGGGGTCCGGGCAGCAGGAAATGGCACTGTAGAGGGGGGCTCACGGTCCACCTCCGAGCCACGGCGCAGGGGGTGACGATCTCTCTGTTCGAGAGCAGCTCCCGCCTCTCACATTGCTCTGCGAAGGTCGGGCACCAGCAAGAAAGGGAGGCCACAGCGAGAGCGAATGCGTAGACTCTGAGGAGGGAGCTCTCGTGTATCGTCTCCCGGGGCCATCCTTTCCCCTTGTCCTTCCAGCTGTACGTCCACCAAGACCCGCAGGACCTCGCCGGAGCCCCCGTCGGCCCCCGCCGTGGAGAATAATGCCGCCGTGCTCCAGCCCCCGCCTGCGGCGCCGCCACCGCCTCACCCTGCCGACGACGACGACGGGCGCTCCGGCAGCCTGGAACAAGCCCCGCCACTCTCACCGCCCGCCCCCGGGCCCCAGCCCACCGTGGAGAACAGCCACCGCGTGGAGGACGGGGGGGAAGAGGAGCGGGAGAGCATGAAGCCACTGCCCCTCCCGGAGGCCCCGGCAGTCCCCGTGGCCCCTCCCTCCTCCTCCTCCTCGCTGGAGCTCCTGGCCTCCCTGACCCCCGAGGCCTTCACCCTGGACAACGCCCTCAAGGGCCGGCACCGGATGAGCAAGCAGAGCTTCCTCCAGCCCCAGAACGGGGAGGGCCTGCGGGGGACCCGGCCCAGCGGTGGCGACGATGACGACCCCCTCAGCTTGCTCGACCCGCTCTGGACCCTCAACAAGACATGAGGCGGGGGCGGGGAGGGGAGCCGCTGCCACCGCCCGGGAGACTCTCTTCACTGGGGGCCACGGCCGGGAAGCCTCTGCAGTGGCTGGAGCTGGCTGCCCCCCACCCCACCCCCACTGTCACACTGATTCTCCCTCCGGCTGGCTGTTTCCCCACACACACACACGCGGTTCATGGTATGCTTTCTCTCTGGGGGAGGGGGGAGCCATTAAGGAGGGGGAGGGGCAGGTGGGTTTGGCCTCAGAGGCGGGGGGGACAGCAGAACTGTGCCGCCTCGCTGCCCCCCTTCCCTTCGGATCAGTTGCAGAGTGAGCAGGGAGGGGGGAAGGGTTGTGTGTGCGCAAGAAGAGCCACTGAGCCTGCAGTTTAGATGGCCGTTTTGGAGAGCCTCCTCCTCCTCCTCCCTTGCCTGGTCCCTCAGGGTCGCAGGAGAGGGCCCAGGGAAAAGCTCCAGGCCGGGTCTCTCTCGTGCACTTTGGGAGGAAGGGGGCGGGGCCCGCCGCTTCCCGGGATCTGCCGAGCAAACCCGGCAGCGACAAGAAAGGTTCGACTCTGCCCAAGCCAGCCCCCGTCTGCTGCTCCTGTTCCTTTCTACTGCTGGCTGCATGTCCATCCACGGGCTGGAGTGATCCTGGTGTCCCCCCGGGGGCCGTGCTGGCTGCCCTGTCTCTGCCACTTGGGGCAGGCAAGGGCAGCGGGAGCTTCCACTTAGGAAGGGTGAGCAGTGGACTGTCCTCGGGGGG
>NW_015163658.1:350804-353695 GCF_001447785.1 Gekko japonicus | reverse complement strand
GGGAAACCTTGGGGAGGACGTCCTGCGTCCCTTGTGGGGGGGGGCCATGGGGGGGGAAGCAGCCGCTTCCTGGGTCCCCTCTGCTTTTTCTTCTGTATAAATGTAACATGTCTCCACCTTATTTACTCCAGTTTAGAACCAAACCCTTTTTCAGCTCTTTGCTACTTAAATAAAACTGGGCATTGCAGACGGAACACCGCAGCCGGCGTTTTGTGACCAGTTTGGGGGGGGGGGTCAGTTGGGCAGAGTTGGGGGGCTGCTGCATTTCAGGTGGAAGGTGGGTGGGGTGTGGAGAACGAATGTGTCCGCTGCATAATCTTCTTACCTGCAGTTGGCCTGCGAGGGGGCGAGAGGTTGGGGGCGTCCCCTCCTGTGCCCGGACGAAGGCGGGACGTTGCCTTTGCCGTCAGGTCGGCTCTCTCGAAGGGCTCCCCTTCCACCCCCCATTTTTGTCACCAATTCACCTGATTTGCTTAGGTGGGGCACATTCAGTGTTCCCTCTGAGCTGAGTCAGTGTGAGCCGGCTCACAGTTTTTTAGCCTCCGGCTCACACATTTTTGTCCCCACTCAGGAAGGAGGGCTCCAGAGCAAACTAATTTCCACAGCAGCCAACTCGCTCACAGCTTCAATGCCAGGAGCTCACATGGTAGAGTTTTTGCTCACAAGACTCCACAGCTTAGAGGGAGCGCTGGGTCCACGTTCCGTCGCTAGTGCACCAACACACTATGAGGGAAGAAACACGATTCTGCGCTTAGCGGTTCGGAACCCAACACAAACTTGTCTCGCTGGGGGTCAAGTGACTGAGCGGGAAGGAAAAGCTCCTTTCTCCTCTCCCCAAACTCCCAAATCTAGGTTGCTCTCCAGCGATGTTTTCTGTCACCCCTTAGAATGAAGCGGCAAACGCAGGAGTTCAGCAGCACACTCAAGGCTAGCGGTCAACTCTGTGGAAGCAGAGAGCGCCCTCCACGCGTGGCCTGAAGCACACATCTGTCCAGTCTAGAGATGTAAAATTTCCAGAAATTTTGAAGCTCGGGAAAAAAACTGTTTTTTTTCCAGGGGAAAACGGAAATTATCGGAAAAATTGGAAAAAACGCTACATTAGCACTTCTTTTGTCTTTCCCAGATTGAAAGTCATTCTGTTACTTTAGGAACATAAAATATGACTATGGACATTTTTACTTGGCATGAAATTATCACAACTAGCATATTAAAAACATAGTGTATCCAAACAATTATTACAGAATACCCCCCACATGCAAAAACAAAACTGAAACTTTTTTTTTCTCGTGACAATACCACCTCCTAAAGGAAGAAATGCATCTTGTTCTTGCATTGGAGAGTTCAGTTTGTAACCTAGGACTTGCTTGTCCTCAGTGCACAGAAATTAGATCAATCTGATACCATATAGATATATTTTAGAACTGATTTGGAAAATATCTGAACACCTGCTCTTAAAATATTTTATTCATCATGTTAAAATAAAACGTTCCATAATCATTTTTTTTATCTTTTCTTTTTTCAATTTTTCTAATTTTTCGGAAAAAAACAAAAAGGCTTCAGGAAAAAAACGGAAAAACCCGTTTTTTCTCTGAATTTTTCTGGGCCTTCACATCCCTAGTCCAGTCCAGTCACACTCCAAGCCGCAGGCACCAGCCAGCGAGGAGGGGACCGAGGAATGGCCAGTTCCCTATCGAAAGAATAGTCCATCCAGTTGGAGTGGAGGGAGACGATTCCAAAGTCTTACTGAGCCATCTTCTTTTTTGCAGCTATCTAGTCGCAACTCACTTATGTGACCCTGCAGGGTTTTCAAGGCAAGAGATGTTGAGAGGTGGCCGGCTATGGCCTAACTCTGCGTCGTCATGATCCTTGGACTCCCCAGGTGGTCTCCCACCCAGCCACTGAGCGGGGCCGACCCCGCTGAGCTTCCCGAATGATCGGGCCAGCCTGGGCCTGTTAATATTAAAATACGCCCGCTGCAGGGTGAGCAACGCAGGGAGAGCAGAACTACCCGTGTGGTCGAGGACAATAAATGGCGGTGCTCTTGGAGGTGCCACGGGGCTTTGGTGTGGTCCTGCTGTTGCACCCAACAAATGCAGAGAGACCGCTTCACGGCAGTGCGGTGAGTCTGTGCTACTTTGCGGTGAAGAAGAGGAGGAGATTGGATTTATACTTTCACTACCCAAGGGAGTCTCAGAGCGGCTTACAGACTTCTTTCCCTTCCCCTCCCCACAACAGACACCCTGGGAGGGAGGTGGGGCTGAGAGAGCTCTGAGAGAAACGGCTCTTTTTCAAGGACAGCTCTTATCAGAACTACGGCTTGCCCAAGGTCATCCAGCAGGTGCAAGTGGAGGAGTGGGGAATCAAACCCGGTTCTCCCAGATTAGAGTCCGCGCACTTGACCACGACACCAAACTGATTGGACTTATACCCCGCCCTTCACTACCCAAGGAGTCTCAGAGCAGCTGACAGCCTCCTTTCCCTTCCGCTCCCCACAACAGACACCCTGTGAGGTCAGTGGGGCTGAGAGAGCTCTGACAGAAACTGCTCTTTTTTCAAGGACACCTCTTGTCAGAACTACGGTCATCCAGCCAGGTGCAAGTGGAGGAGTGGGGAATCAAACCCGGTTCTCCCAGATTAGAGTCCGCGCACTTAACCACTACACCAAATTGGCGAAGGCTGGAGCATCGAAATTGCAGGTCACAGCCCCTCCGTATACTGCCTTGGTCAGGCTGCACCTGGAGTCCTGTGTGCAGTTCTGGAGGCCTCACTTCCAAAAAGGATGTGGGCAAAATGGGGAGGGTGCAGAAGAGCTATGAGGATGATCGGGGCCTGGAGACCGAGAAGCCCTATGAGGAAAGGCTGAGGGCCCTGGGAATGTTTAGCTTGGAGGA
>NW_015163658.1:324382-350674 GCF_001447785.1 Gekko japonicus | reverse complement strand
ACATGCAGAAAGGGATCGGCTGGATATTAGGAGACACTTTTTCATGGTCAGAGTGGTTCAAAGGGGGAATCAGAGCCTGGGGAGGTGGGTGAGCTCCTCTTTCACTGGCAGCTTTCGAGAAGAGGCTGGACGAATACTTGTCAGGGGTGCTTTAGGCCGGTCCTGCATTGGGCAGGGGGTGGGACCAGATGGTCTGTACGGACCCCTTCCAACTCTATTATTCTATGAATGCCACTTGGAGGCTGCTGTTTCCCCTGCGTCAGCATTCAGGGCACTGCTGAGACACTGCTGGTCGGCCCCAAGAGAGACCAGCAGAAACTCCGAACTTTACTCCACTTTGCCTTTTCTCCCTCTCCTTCCCCCCGCCCCAAACAAGCAGACCCAGAGGCTTCAGTTAGTTCTGTTTAATGTGTCTGCACCTGTACACTTTAGAAAACACAACCTGGTACAAAAGCTGCTGCCACCGTACAGTCCAAAGGGTACAGCAGAGCTAAGGCCACCGGAGGCACATCTTGGGGTGGACGCGGACGACGACGGGGATCGGCAGGGGCCACGAGGGGGAGGAACCACGAGAGCAGTGACGGAGCCAGTCGGGGACTGCCGCCTCCCTCCCTCGCCCGCCCCCCCCCAGGAGCACTAGCCCAGCTGGGGAGGGCAGGGCAGAAGACGGCAGATTAATCCCAAAGCATCCTTCACTACACTAACCGGCATTAAAAACAAAAAAAACAGACTTCGATAGTTTCCACAGCTGGAAACACAGGATGGGTTCTTCCAGTTCCTCTTCCTTCCTCTCTGCCTCCCCCCCCCTTGTTTCTGTTAGTTGAGCCCCCGCCCGAGGTCCAAAGCAGCCCCAAATGCATATCTGGCCAGGTACCGGCCGTCCCTCGTGGGCGGGAGTGGAAGCTAGACTTTTGCCCCTGGTGCTGGGCTGCTTCCTGGCGCTACCAAGACTGACCAAGGGCGGGCGGAAGACCCCCGTGGCCCTTTCGGGGGCCACGGGTGGGCCCAGTGCCAGAACCGCAGGAAAGGGGGACGTGCCACAACCTCGACAGGACCCTTTCCCTCCCCGGTGGGAAAGCCGATGCACGGGAGAACAAAGCGGGTGGGGTTGCGCTGCCCCTGCGGGGTCTCCGGCCAAGCCCCCCTCCCCCCGTCCTGCCACAATAAATAAATATGTACAGCACATCAATAAATAGGGCCAGCGGTGCCACGGGCTCCCTCCCTGGGCCAGGCGGGGGCGGGATGCCGGCCAAAGAGGGCTTATTGCTAGAAGGGGCGGCCGGGCCTTTGGTGGGCTTAAGCGGGAACGGAGCCAAGCTTGTGGGGCGCTTGCCGGACTGGCTTCTCTGGCCCCACTGCCCCGGAGGCCTGGGCTCCAGGGGGCTCCTCCCACCCCCCTCCCTGTCAGCAGGACAGCAGGAGGACTCCAGGCAGCCACGGAGCCAGACCCCCCTTATGGACTCATCTTTGGGGAACAGCCGGAGCGGACCCTTCTCTTCCCAGCTCCGCCTCCTCCGAGGAGGGAGGCCTTCCTTTTATGGAGAGCAGTAAGCGGGCAAACGCCTCCCATCTTCGGACAGGCCTGAGGCCGCCGCTGCGCCTGCCACAGTGGACGGGCGCCACAGCTCACAGGACCGCCTCCCCGTGGCACACGGGGGACCTTCTCTGCCCCTTTACTCTACTTGCTAGGGCCACAAGGGCTCACAGTGACCCCTGTGCCCCCTTTCAGGCGCCCACGTCTCCCCCTTCTCCTACGGATGGTGTGCTTGCAATCCAAGCCTAGAGGGAAAGCCAGGAGCAGGAGGCCCCCTCTCTCTCCCCCCCCCACTGTGTGTGGGGCCAGGGAGGCCGCACTCGGTGGCTACCCGATGCCAGGAGGCCCGTGCCCCGATGGGAGGCCCCTCCCCCCCCACGCTCCTTCTCAGTCGCGCTTCTCCAGCACAGAGGGGACGTAGACCAGGCTGAGCTCGCTGCCGAAGTTGCAGACGATGGCCGCGTTCTCCAGCACCAGGATCTGCCGGGCCGGCTGGGCCTCGTTGCTCTTGCCCAGGTAGACCGTCTGCAGCAGGTCGCCGTAGCCGATGTCCCAGAAGGAGACGCAGCCCTGGCCGCCCGTCACCAGCAGGTTGTCCGAGATGACGCCCAGGCTGGCCCCGCAGCCCATGTCCTGCGAGAGAGGCGGAGACTGCAGATGAGTGGCACTCTGTGTGGGGCAGGGAGGGGTGGCAAAGGGGACTTCTTCTCCCTCTCCCAAGACACTCAAAGGCACCCCGTGGACGGGCAGTAGGTTCAGGAGGGACACAAGGAAATAGGACTCTTTGTACAGAGTTGAAAATGTGGGATTCACTTCCAGAGGAGGTACTGATGGCCACAGAAATACACAGCATAAACAGGGGATTAGATAGGGTCATAGAGGAGGAGTCTATCAGTGGCTACTAGCTGTGGTGGCTGAGGGGAACCTCCACGTTCGGAGGCACTAAGTCTCTGAATCCTGGGGCCCAGAGGCAACATCAGGGGAAGGCCTCAGTCTCTCTGCCCTGTTGTTGGCCCTCCAGAGGAACTGGCTGGCCCCTGTGTGAGACGGGAGGCTGGACTAGATGGACCCTCCCTGGTCTGACCCAGCAGGGCTCTTCTGGTGTCCTTCTCAGGGGGTGGCCTCGGCCTCTCTGCCCTGTTGCTGGCCCTCCAGAGGAACTGGCTGGCCCCTGTGTGAGACGGGATGCTGGACTAGAGGGACCCTCCCTGGTCTGACCCAGCCGGGCTCTTCTTATATCTCCCGGCAAAGGCCTTGCCTCTTGGAGACAGAGTGTCCTCCATACAAAGGAAGTGGAGTAAAGGGACCAGGTGTGCCGGCTGCAGGGAGTGGGTGCTCCCAGTCTCATCTCTATGCATAAAATTATGCTCCATTGTTTGGACCACCTGACAAAGAGTCTGCATTTTCAAACACAGTCAGTCAGAAGAATTAACACAGATCCAGCCACCAGCTCGCTGCGCCGCCCCTTCTCTCCCCCCCCCTGCTCCTGGGACCCTGCTCGGAGGACGGCGCCCCCCCCTCCCTGCCGCGCACCTGCTGGATGGAGTAGTGCTTGATCCCAGAGCTCCGGTCCCAGATGCTGATGACGTCGTCCAGGCCGCTGCTGATGACGCAGGCGCTCGTGCAGGTCAGGGAGGTGACGTCCCCGCGGTGGGCGTACATGTGGCTCACTCTGCTGCCCGTCAGCACGTCCCAGAGGCAGATGGCGCCGTCCTGGCCTCCGCTGGCCAGCGCCATGGTCTGAAAGGCAGAGGGCAAGTGAGCCGGAGCTCCGTCTGGTGCCGCTGCCGAGGACAGCATGCAACGGAACACTTCCAAGGGAGTTAAAAGACCCGCCCGCTCCAAGGGGAGGAGGGGGACGAGACCGATGGGATCCAGACCACACTCGGAGGGTTGCCGTTCCTTGGCGGTGGGGTGGGGGTGGGGGGTTGTCCCTCTCTCAGCCTGAGGAAAGACAGTTTTTCCCTGCCATTTGGTGTCGTGGTTAAGTACGTGGACTCTAATCTGGGAGAACCGGGTTTGATTCCCCACTCCTCCACCTGCAGCTGCTGGATGACCTTGGGCAAGCCATGACCTTGGGCAAGCCGTAGTTCTGATAAGAGCCGTCCTTGAAAAAGAGCACTTTCTGTCAGAGCTCTCTCAGCTACTCACAGGGTGTCTGTTGTGGGGAGGGGGAGGGAAAGGAGTTTGTAAGCCCCTCTGAGACTCCCTTGGGTGGTGAAGGGCCATGGGGTATAAATCCAGTCTCCTCTTCTACCTGAAGGAAGCAGGGAGGCTGGCCCTCCTGGGGGCTTGCCAATGACGCGACTCAGGCTTCAGGTGTGTGTGTGACATACTTTGTGACGCATGGCTAAACGAGGCCTTTCCATGGCTTAGTTTGGGGCCAAGGACCAGGGACAAACAAACGGACTAGAATTCGTGTTAAGTCCACCTTCTGAACCCGGTTCTTCCCGAGCGTTACGGGGCCTTGAACTTGTTTATTCTTAAGAAGCCAGACACCTGCAATTCCAGGTTAAATGATATACAGAAGGTGACCTTTTCTCTGGTGGTGCAATAAGCAGTTTCTTTAAAGGGTGCATCACGGACAGAGAGGGGCTTCGAAAGCCGAGCTGGGTCCCTGAGCATCTGCTAGGGCACGCTCGGCACTCTGCTCCTCTGTGGCGAAGCTGAGTTCGGAAAGCGTGGCGGTGCTGGGGGCAGGACTTGGGCCCCCCACCCCTGCGGCCCAGCCCCCCTCCTTTCCAGCACGCCCAATGAGCCCACCGTCCTCCCCACCCCTGCCTCATCCTTCCCATCCCAACCCGCAAAGGTGTGAGGTCCTGACCTGGTCGATGTAGGCGGCTGTGATGGCTCCCGAGTGACCCTGCAGGGTGAAGAGGCAGCAGGAGTCTTCCAGACGGTACACCTGCCAACGGACGAGAGGAGGGCCGTCAAGTGGGGGCGGAGGGTCCTGCGCAGGTGTGGCTCCTGGACCCTCCCTCCCTCTCTGTTGCAATCTGTGGGTTTCCCAGAGAGTTACTCTTGGGCTGTGCAGCTCTGAGGCACAGGGCACGGACCAGGCCCGTTGCTACTGTGGAGCCCATGGGCCCCTCCCCAATCTTCAGCTCCCCCCTCGCCCCCCCCCAGTCGCCCCGTGACTCCCCACCTTGCTTTTGTACAAAATTGGACTGAAGGCAGGTAACAACAATTAAAACAGTACATGTGGGGACCTGCAACACTTGCTGGGGGGGGGGATCTTTTCTATTTTGGCTGCCCCTACTGCCTTCTCTTGCTCCTCCCATGGACACTTTCCCTCACGTTTGGTGCCTCCCTCTATTTCTGATGCTTTCCCCTTCCATCCCTGCCTCCTCTTCTAGGGCTCTGCTTTGCCTGCACGCCGGTCAGCTTGCCCGTCCCACTGCCTCCCTGGGCTGTTTGCTCATCAGCCGGCCAGCCAGCTGCCACCTGTAGTGCCTCCTCCTCTGCCTAACTGATGCAGGAGTGGGGCAGGGGAGTCCCCAGTTTGGTGTAGTGGTTAGGAGCTCGGACTCTGAAGAACCGGGTTTGAGTCCCCAATCCTCCACATGTAGCTGCTGGTGTGACCTTGGGTCAGTCATGGCTTTCTCAGAGCTGTTCTCTCACGAGCAGTTCTGGAAAGAGCTTTCTCAGCCCTCACAGGGTGTCTGTTGTGGGGATGGGAAGGGAAAGGAGAGCCAGTTTGGTGTAGTGGTTGAGTGCGCGGACTCTAATCTGGGAGGACTGAGTTTGATTCCTCACTCCTCCATTTGCACCTGGCTGGATGACCTTGGGCAAGCCGTAGTTCTGATAAGAGCTGTCCTTGAAAAAGAGCAGTTTCTGCCAGGAGCTCTCTCAGCCCCGCCTCCCTCACAGGGTGTCTGTTGGGGGGAGGGGGAGGGAAAGGAGTTTGTAAGCCGCTCTGAGACAACTTTGGGTAGTGAAGGGCCATGGGGTATAAATCCAATCAGTTTGGTGTGGTGGTTAAGTGTGTGGGCTCTAATCTGGGAGAACCGGGTTTGATTCCCCACTCCTCCTCCACTTGCACCTGGCTGGATGACCTTGGGCAAGCCGTAGTTCTGATAAGAGCTGTTCTTGAAAAAGAGCAGTTTCTGCCAGGAGCTCTCTCAGCCTCACCTACCTCACAGGTTGTCTGTCGTGGGGAGGGGAAGGAGATTGGAACCCACTCTGAGACTCCTCTGGGTAGTGAAGGGCGGGGTATAAATCCAATCTCCTCCTCCTCCTCCTCCTCTTCTTCTTCAGAAGCCCTCTCACTCTGGCCCCCCCAAGCACCAAGAACACAGAGCACCCCTGGCCCAGACAGAGGGCTCCACCTCCACACCTTGTCGCTGATGGCCACCAAGGGATCTCTGCTCCACATGTTTATCCAACCCCCTCCCGAAGCGGGGTCTGTGCTGGCAGCGGCCACCCCGTCCCACCGCCGTGAACCCCACGTGTTCAGTCCCTCTCGGATGACTCACTCTCAGCGTGTGGTCCTGGCTCCCGGTGACCAGCCGTCCGGCCGCAGCCTTGAGGGCCGTGATGGGCTTCTGATGGGCACAGGTCACGGTGTGGGTCAGCTGACAAACGATGACGTCGTTGCTGCTGTACATCGGAGACGACGACGGGAGGCTGCTCCTGCTCGGAGTCCCTGTGGAGAGAGGGAGAGAGGCCTCTCAGGCTCCTTTTGCCCAGGGCAAAGCACAGCCACACTTCACACCCACAAAGGACAGACACGGGGTCGGCTATTCCGCCACGATATTCATCCCAGAAGCCTGGGGGGGGGGGGGTCGCAAGGCAGAAGAAGAGGAGGAGGAGGAGATTGGATTTGTACCCCATGGCCCTCCACTACCCGAAGGAGTCTCAGAGCGGCTTACAAACTCCTGTCCCTCCCCCTCCCCACAACAGATGCCCTGTGAGGGAGGTGGGGCTGAGAGAGCTCCTGACAGAAACTGCTCTTTTTCAAGGATGGCTGTGCCAGAACTACGGCTTGCCCAAGGTCATCCAGCAGCTGCAAGTGGAGGGGGTGGGGAATCAAACCCAGTTCTCCCAGATTAGAGTCCACACACTTAACCACTACACCAAACTGGCTCTCTTAAGGAAGAGGAAGAAGAGGAGATTGGATTTCTACCCTGCCCTCCACTACCCAAAGGTGTCTCAGAGCGGCTCACAATCCCTTCCCCTCCCCACAACAGACAGACACCCTGGGAGGTAGGTGGGGCTGAGAGAGCTCTGACAGAAACTGCTCTTTTTCAAGAACAGCTCTTATCAGAACTACGGCTTGCCCAAGGTCATCCAGCAGCTGCGAGTGGAGGAGTGGGGAATCAAACCCGGTTCTCCCAGATCAGAGTCCGCGCACTTAACCACCACACCAAACTGGCTCAACAAAGAGTAGAGGATGTGGAGACAGGTGAGCTGGAGGAACAGACCTGCCCCCCCCCAAACCGGATTCGGGCTCTGAGGCCTGGGCTGCCTAGTTCCCGGGAGGCCCCCCCAAGCCAGAACAGCCCAGCTCTCATCCTGGGGGCGGGGGGGGGGGGTTTTTCCAGTGCTTCAGGAGCAGCCACAGAGGGGGGCCCCGCCCGGGAGCTTCCAGCTTCCCCCAGGAGAGGGACCTTCTTACCTCGATACTGGGAGTGATCAAAAGAAGCGTGTGTTTTCAAGGAGAAGAAATCCAGGGAGCCGTTCAGCCGGGCAGCCACGATCCTAGTCACGGGGCACAGAAAGGAAGGAGACTTTTTTTTCAGGAGGGGGTTTGGGATGGCTCACGCGCTTCCAGCACAATATCATTTTTATTTTTTTAATTTATTTAAATTTCTACCCTGCCCTCCCCACGAATGGGCTCACTGCCCCCCCCCAGCCTGTAACCCATCATTCAACTTAGAAACGCTTCCTGTTAGGGACACACTAGAGACTAGCCTGCAGGAGAGAGCATGCTCCCTCTGAGCTGCGGAGTCTTGTGAGCAAAAATGCTACTTTGTGAGCTCCTGGCATGAAAGTTGTGAGCGAGCGATTTGGCTACTGCATAGATTAGTTTGCTCCGGAGCCCTCCTTCCTGAGCGAAGACAAAAATGTGTGAGCTGGAGGCTAAAACACTGTGAGCTAGCTCACACTCACCCAGCTTAGAGGGAACACCGGCAGTGACTCCCGAAGAAAGCTCCTCCCCTGCCACCAATTTTGCTAGTCTTTCAGACAGACTTAACACGGCCACCCATCTTGATCTATCAGGGACAGTGGATCCCTTTGGAGAGTGGCATTTGACACCCCAGCCAGAGCACTTTCCCTCCACATTTACAAGGGTCGCCCCTCTTCCATTCTGCCCCCAAAAACCAAACCAAGGGTACGTGACTGGCCCAAGGTCACCCGACGTTTTGCAGGGCAGAGCAGAGAACTGAACCTGGACCTTCCCAGTCCCAGTCTGACTACCGGACAGGCTGAAAACTGATTCTAAGTCTGCAGATCCACAGGGCATCCGCCCAAGGGCTCGTCAAGAACGGAAATGTAAAACTTTCCATCGACATAACCCAGCACTAAAACCAGCGTCCCTCCTTGCCGGATGACTAGGAAATAGGAGATATCACCGCAATGTTTAACGACGAGTCCACAGGGGATGCAGGAGACTGAGGCCAGTTAGCCTAATATCTGCTCCAGGTAAATGAGTAGAAACTGTTATTAAAAATAATTATTAAGCAGGCTGAGGAATGAAGATTGCAAAGGGGAAATCAGGCCAAGACTTCTGGCGAAGGGGAAGCCCTGCCTCACCAGCCCCTGGAAGTTGTTCAAGCAGGTTAACGGGCAAGTGGGCCATCCGGAAGACACCAGACATTTGGACTCCCAAAAGGCCTCTGAGAAGGCCCCTCACCAAAGATCCCTGAGTAGGGTTAGCAGTCATGGGATTAGAGGAAGGGTTTAAATCTGGTGAAACGGCAGGAGTCAGAGAGAAGAAACAAATGGACAGTCTTTGCAATGAAGAGGAGAAGAAGAGGAGGAGGAGATTGGATTTATACCCCACCCTTCACTACCCAAGGGAGTCTCAGAGCGGCTCACAAACTCCTTTCCCTTCCCCTCCCCACAACAGACACTCTGTGAGGGAGGCGGGGCTGAGAGAGCTCTTGACAGAAACGGCTCTTTTTCAAGAACAGCTCTTATCAGAACTACGGCTTGTCCAAGGTCATCCAGCCAGATGCAAGTGGAGGAGGGTGGGGGAATCAAACCCGGTTCTCCCAGACTAGAGTCCGCGCACTTAACCCCTACACCAAACTGAACAGTCAGGTCCCACAGGGATAGGTATTGGGACAGTGCTATTTAATTAGTTCATATTATAGAAGAAGAGACTGGATTTATACCCCGCCCTTCACTACCCGAAGGTGTCTCAGAGCGGCTCACAAACTCCTTTCCCTTCCCCTCCCCACAACAGACACCCTGTGGGGTAGGTGGGGCTGAGAGAGCTCTTTTGAGGACTGCTCTTGAGAGAACAGCTCTGAGAGAACTACGGCTTACCCAAGGTCATCCAGCCAGGTGCAAGTGGAGGAGTGGGGAATCAAATCCGGTTCTCCCAGAGTCCACGCACTTAACCACGACACCAAATTGAACAGTCGGGTCCCACAGGGATAGGTATTGGGACAATGCTATTTAATTTGTTCATATTATGATTGGGGAGGGGGGTTGAGCAGTGTAGAAGCCAAATCTGCAGACAATACCAAAGATTTTTCAGGATGGTGAAAACCCCAAATCACAATGTGAAGAGCTGCAGAAGGACCTCGTTAAGTTAGGTGACTAGGTAACAACGTGGCAATGCATATTGGAACAAAAGAAATTCCTGATTTTAAACATAGGCCGATGGGGTCTGAACTAACTGAAACTGAGATTCAAAGGGATTTTATTTATTTTATTTATTTATTTTATTTTTGAATTTATATCCCGCCCTCCCCCAAAGGCGGCTAACAATGAGGCACAAGTGCCAGAGTTAAAATAGATAAAACAGCCTAAAACAGTAAAACAATATAATACAACAACAAAGTGTCAGTGCTCCATTTATCGCAAGATGGGGTAGATCTTAATCCAATGGCAATTGGCCCCGCAACCTGTCATCCCCTCTCTTTCCAGGGTCACCTCGCACCCAGATGGAACCACATATTGGGGGTAGTGGTGCAATGCTGCATACATATCGGTGGTGGAGTTGTAGTGGCGGCGGCTCCTACTCGAAAGCCTGGCGGAAGAACTCCGTCTTACAGGCCCTGTGGAACTGAGAAAGGTCCCGCAGGGCCCGGATCTCCTCCAGGAGCTCCTTCCACCAGGTAGGAGCCGCCACCGGAAATGCCCTGGCTCTAGTAACAGCAAATTTAATATCCCTGGGGCCTGGAATTTCCAGATGTTCACTCCCCGACTGTAGTGCCCTTGAGGGAACATATGGGGAAAGGCGGTCCCCTTAGGTAAGCCAGACCCTGGCCAAACAGGGCTTTAAAGGTAAGAACCAGCACTTTGAAGCGGATCCGGTACGCTACTGGTAGCCAGCACAGCGCTTTCAGCACACGCCGGATGTGATCCCTCCTAGAGAGACCCATCAACAGCCTGGCTGCAGCATTCTACACTAGCTGCAGCTTCCGGATCTGCGACAAAGGCAGCCCCAAATAGAGAGCGTTACAGTAGTCTAACCTCGAGGTGACCGTCGCATGGATCACTGTGGCCAGGTCATCGCGGTCAAGGAAGGGGACCAACTGCCAAGCCAGCCAAAGATGATAAAAGGCCGCCTTGGCAGTGGCTGCCACCTGGGCCTCCATCATTAGAGAGGAGTCCAGGAGCACACCCAAACTCCTAACCTCCGACGCTGGCACCAAAGGCACCCCATCGAAGGTCGGGAACGGGAGCCCCAGCCCTAAACCGGTCTGACTCAGGCTGTAGTGGAAAGCTTGATGAAAATCTCAACTCAACTGGTGACGGTGGAAAAAACAAAAACCCATGCTGGGAATTATGAGGAAATGAAGATAATGGCCAATATTGTAACGCCCCCGTATAGATCTATGGTGAGGTCGCATTTGGAACACTGCGTGCCGTTTTGGTCACCGTTATCTCAGAAAGGACATCGCAGGAGCTGGGGAGAGTGCCGAGGAGGGCGACCAAGATGATTAGGGGGTTGGAGCACTTTCCCTATGAGGAAAGGCTGAGGAGTCTCTGGGGCTTTTCAGCTTAGGAAAAAAGAGGATTGAGCGGGAGACATGAGAGAGGTTTATAAAACTATGCCCTGGGGTGGAGAAGGTGGGTAGAGGGAACTCAACAAGTAGTCACACTGGAATTCACTGCCTGTGGAGGCAGCGATGGCCTCAAGCAAAGATGTCTTTAGTGTTGGAAATAGGTGTGTTGCAAGGTCTAAATTAAGTCATTACAGGGTTGATGTGTGTTTACCTTGTGTGCTGCTATTTAGAGTGACCTGGAAGGGAACTTGGCACAAACCCAATGAGGAGAAGGCCCGGGAAACTGGAGCCTATTTACTAACAATCATTGGTTAATGCATTCAGGTGATTTCCTTCTAGCGGTCAAGAAGAAAGGAAGAATCTCCATTACCAACTTGACTTTGTCTGTCTGCTGTTGCAAGCATGTAGTCTTAAGTGTTTATTGTTTTGTAGATTTTCCTGCGTACCCTTCCCGTAGGAATAAGGATTTTTACACAGAGAGAAAATGCCTCCTCTCCAGTGAACAAAGATCCATAGCAACCTCTGAATATCTAACAATCTTTACCAATTTCCCAACATTTAACAGCAATCAAACAAGTTCACGGAGGAGTAAATCCACAAGTGGCTACCAGCCGTGGTGTGTAAAGGAAACCTCCATACTGCGAGGCAGCCACCTCTGAATCCCAGGGCTTACGAGGCGAAATCAGGCGAGGGCCTCGGCCTCTGTGCCCTGCTTGGTCCTCCGGGGCAACGGGTTGTTGACTGTATGAAGCAGGACGGTGGACTAGACGTTCGTCACCAGCTGCGGCACAGATAAAGCTGCCGCGGGGAGGACTGCGACAACAGGGACTTGTGCAGCGGTTCCGGTCCTTCCCGGTGCTGCCCAGGGAGAGGAGGGGCTCCTTCAGCAGCCGGACCCTCATTATGGGACAGGGAGGACGGCTCTCACCCTGCCGGCCTGCTGGAGGAACCTTCCCAGGAGGGTGAACGGGACTGGTTAAAAACCGATTTCTGGTGCGGGGGAACCCATTGCTCCACCGACCCGGTGCCCTGGAGGCCTGACACCCTTGGCCATGGTTCTGGCTGGCTGGCTGGGCTCGGCTGGATCGCTTTTCCCCTGGCTTCTTGTGGCTTGTTCCCTTGCCGGCCTTGGGGGAAAAGTGGACTTATCCACGGTGTCAGATGAGAAACAGAAGTACCTGCTGTTGAGGAAAATGAGGGAAGTGATGCCGGACGGGCTATCTTCGTGGCTGCACTGCAGAGTGCCTTCGATGGCGTCCCACACCTGGAACACGGGGGGTTCTCTGCCAAATCATTTTAAGTCAATGAAAGCCTTTAGGATTGCTTTCCTTACTTTGTTTGGATCCTCTTAAGTTAATGTATGAGTGGTTTTTTTTTCTAAAGTAGAACCTCCGTATTCAGGTTTAATTGCCATGTTGGCACTTTGCGATCAATAAGTGGGTTTTGGGTCGCAGTTTGGGCACGCGGTCTCTAAAAGGTTCGCCATCACTGGCCTAGAGCATCCCTGACCCGTGTTTGTCCAGCCGCTGCTTGAAGAGTGCCTGGGGAGGGGGGAGCTCACCACCTCCACCGAGGCACCCTGAGGGCAGCCCGGTCCAGACGCAAAGGGCCAGAGCCTCTCCCCCCAGCGGCCAGCCCAGAGGCAGAACGCCCTCCTGCCTCACGCCCTCCCCCAGCCTGCAGGAGAGTCTGATGGGGCAGCCGCCCTCCTCTCACTCCCGCTCCCTCCCATCCCCAGTCATGAGCGGTGCTCCCTCTGGAGTCAGGCCACAGCTGCCCACCCCTCCCCTCTGATCTTGGGGGGGGGGGCTGTCTTGCCTTTTACTTTGCCCCTCCAGAGATCACCCCAGCTGCAGACGGCACGAAGGGGGGAGGAGGAGAGGCTTTGCCAGGTCCTCTCTTGGGGCGATTTAAGGCATTTTGCCCCTGTCTGTGGCAAGGCCCCTCAAGCCACCCCACAGAGCCGCACACGCTGGCGGAGCAAACGCCTCTCGGACAAAACACTGTTTTACGAGGCGGCCGGAATGGCTCCTCCTCCGTTTGGGATGAGGTCACGGCAGTGCACAGCCGCTGGGCCTGGGTTCCCGAATGACCCCTGGCTCGTGTCCAGGCAGACGGTGGTCTGGTGGTGTGTGTGTGTGGGGGGGGACTCCGCAGATCCAGGCACAAGGGTGCTATCTGTTAGGGCAGGGAGCCCAATCCCTTTCAACTCCTGCCCCTCAAACCCGCAAAAGATCTCTCCTTTCCAACCTAAGGGAGAGCTGGGAACAACGCTCCCTCCAAGCTGTGGGGTCTTGCAAGCAAAAATCCTACTTTGTCAGCTGCAGGCATGAAAGCTGTGAGCGAGCGATTTGGTGGCTGCATAAATTAAGTTTGCTCTGGAGCCATCCCTTCCTGAGCGGAGACCACAATGAGTGAGCCGGAGGCTAAAAAACGGTGAGCTCGCTCACACTGACTCAGCTTAGTGGGAACACTGGTTGCAAGCAAGGCTCCCTCTAAGCTGTGGAGCCTTGTGAGCAAAAACCCTATTTTGTGAGCTGCTGGCATGAAAGCGATTTGGCTACTGCAGAAATTAGTGTTCTCTGGAGCCCTCCTTCCTGAGCCGAGATAAAAATGGGTGAGCCGGAAGCTAAAAAAACAGCGAGCTAGCTCACACTGACTCAGCTTAGAGGGAACACTGGTTGGGAAGCGAGTGAATCACTTCCGTCGCCCAAGTAGGTGTGTCCCGTCCCTCCCCCCCGGCCACAGAGGGCCCCCCCCCTCACCTCCAGTCTCCCGTTGCTCCGGCCGGCGACAATCAGGTTCCCCTGCAGCTCCAGGCTCCAGATGGAGCTCTCGAAGTCGCCCCCCCACGAGGGGAGGGGGGAGGCCTGCTCCAAGCCCCCCGGAAGCTCCGAGTCCACCAGGCTGCTCCTGCGGGGGCTGCACTCCCCGTCCTCGCCCCCGCAGCCACCGCCAGGGGACCGGGAGACGGCCTGCCCGGAGGGGGCGGAGAAGCCCGCGAAGCTCAGGCTGTGGGAGGCGCCCTGCTCCTCGTAGGCCTTCTCCACCAGGCTGCTGAAGTCGTAGCCTCGCTCCCTCGGGCGGCCGCAGAGGGCGCGGTGGCGGGGCTCCGGGGGGGCCGCCTTCGCCTGCTCCGAGAAGTTGGTGTCGATCAGGGCGGTCAGGTCCGGCTGGTCGCTGAAGAGGGGTAGCTGCGGGGGACTCCGCGCCCTCTTGAAGGGGCGGCTGCTGCTGCTGCCGCCGTCGAAGGAGTTCTCCAGCCCGCCCTTGCCGTTGCTCTGGTCCCAGCAGTCCTGGTAGTCGAAGATGCCGCTGTTGTCTCGGCGCAGCCTAAAACACAGCAGTGGCGAGAGGGGGAAGCAGAGTGAGGGGGTCACGGCCAACGGAGTGCAGCGCCACCACTGGATGAGCAAGGCCGGGTAACAGGACGGAGACCCTTGTGGGAGGGTGCGGGTGTCCCTTCGGAAGCCCCTGCGCCGCCTTGCTCCTCCCAAAAGCCGGCAGACATCTGTGCAAGCGGCAGACCCTCCAAGAACGACTCCGGGGAGGGCGGGGGAGTGGAGGTGGGCAGCCGGCCGGCCCGAGGAGACCCAGGAAGACATCGGGTACTGCTGGAAGCCAGTGGGTTTAAGCAAACAGAGCACGGTACATAGTATATGGATATTACACTACACAGGGATCGTTACCGTGATAAATGCGCTAAACTAAATAATACGGTACTGCAAAAATCAGAAAATATATGCTGTTTAAATAAGTGAAAGTGATACGCTTTTTTTACAAGGTTGGGATACAAAAATACAGTCAGTTTCAAGTAAACAGAAGTGGTTTTTAACTAAGCAAATGATGTTAACGACGTGCTCCGGAATGTCCTCTGTCGTTTCGACGTTCCTTCTTCTGAACAAGATTCTATAGATAATTTCCAGGTTTTTTGTCTCACTTGACTGTAACTCGCCCGAAATGAATTTTCTACTAGCAACTGTGCTTTGTTATTGGCCTACGAAGAGAAAATATGTGAGCATCAGGCTTCATTTCTACTCTTACAGATGAGGCAAAAAACTGGAAATTATCTATAGAATCTTGTTCAGAAGAAGGAATGTCGAAACGACACAGGGCATTCCGGAGCTCGTCGTTAACATCATTTGCTTCGTTAAAAACCACTTCTGTTTATTTGAAACTGACTGTATTTTTGTATTCCAACCTTGTAAAAAAAGCATATCACTTTAACTTATTTAAACAGCACATATTTTCTGATTTTTGCAGTACTGTATTATTTAGTTTAGCGCACTTATCACAGTAATAATCCCTGTGCAGTGTAGAAGCCAGTGGGTGTGTAGAAGCCAGTGGGTGGCAGCAGCGAGTGAATACAGAGTGATGCTCTGTATTCTTGGTGCTTGGGGAGCAACTGTAGTGAGGTGGCTTCTGGAGTTCTGGCCCTGCTGGTGGACCTCCCAATGGCCCCTGGTGTTTTTGGCCACTGTGCAACACAGAGTGTTGGACTGGGTGGGCCACTGGCCTGATCTAACGTTGGCTTCTCTTCTGTTCAGAATGTCTCCTGCAGACAACCGCCAGGCATGAACCCAGAGCCCCCTTTACCCTCCCAAGACCGACAGCCCCTTCCCTCCAGGCTCACCTACCCTTGCTTAGGAACCACGGTGAGACAGTCGCCCGTCTGGGCATCCCACACCCGGATCTGACCCACCAGGCAGCAGCTAACGAGCAGCATCCCGTCACTGGCCAGGCACTCGATGTCCTGCAGAGGAAGAGCAGGAGAAGGTGAGCAAGAGGGTCCGGAGGCGGCCCTGACTGGGCACAGCACCTGTCGACGAGGAAACCCCACTGCATGCCGGCATGTCTGCATACAACTGTGAAAGCGCAACACTCCGCTTCTCAGAAGCTCTTGCGGCCACAGAAAAAGCTTAGGGGGCAGAAACTGGGGGGGGGGAGCTGGGAAGCCCCCAAGGTACACGGGGAGGGGGGGAAGGTTTCCAGGGGGCGGGGAAACCGGCCATGCCGCTCCTCGAGCCACCATTCCTTCCAGATCTGCCACCCTTCTCTAGCCCCCGAGCGTCCCCTTACTCCCACCCACGTCAAGAGTGACTGGGAGCCTGAATCTCACATAGCAGAAAGGATTCCACGAAAGATGAAGACCCAGATGCACACACAGCCCCTCCTGAGAGAAACTTTGCTGCAACCCTCCTCCCACAAGAACACATGGAGCTGCCTTCTACTGAATCAGGCCCTGGGTCCATCAAAGTCAGTCTTGTCTACTCAGACCCGCAGCGGCTCTCCAAAGTCTCAGGCAGAGGCCCTGCGTACCATCTATCCTCCGATCTTTAGTGGAGATGCCGGGGATTGAACCTGGGACCTTCTGCATGCCAAGCAGAAGCTCGGCCACTGAACCACTGAGCCACGGCCCCTCCTCAAACACACATGGAGCTGCCTTCTACTTAGGGACTGAATCAGACCCTCTCTCCATCGAGGTCAGTCTTGTCTACTCAGACTGGCAGCGGCTCTCCAAGGTCTCAGGCGGAGGTCTTTCCCATCACCTCCTGCCCGGTCCTTTTAAATGGAGATGCCGGGGATTGAACTTGGGACCTCCTGCATGCCAAGCAGAAGCTCGGCCACTGAACCACTGAGCCACGGCCCCTCCTCAAACACACATGGAGCTGCCTTCTACTTAGGGACTGAATCAGACCCTCTCTCCATCGAGGTCAGTCTTGTCTACTCAGACTGGCAGCGGCTCTCCAAGGTCTCAGGCGGAGGTCTTTCCCATCACCTCCTGCCCGGTCCTTTTAAATGGAGATGCCGGGGATTGAACCTGGGACCTTCTGCCTGCCAAGCAGAGGCTCTGCCCGGTGAGCCACGTGGCCCCTCTCCCTCAGCAGCCTGGCCTGTGCCCAAGGCCCCTCTCCTGCATCTTACCATGAGGTGGCCTCTGAGGAGCCGGAGATTGAACCTGGGACCTCCTGCATGCCAAGCAGAGGCTCTGCCCAGTGAGCTACGTAGCCCCTCTCACTCAGCAGCCTGGCCTCTGCCCAAGGCATCTTACCATGAGGTGGCCTCTGAGGACCAGCGGGATGATCTCTGTCTCTGGCGGGGAGTAGCCGTAGTCGTCGCAGGGCAGGTCCCCCCTTCTTCTCCTGCTGTGCGAGAGCCCGTTCTGGCCGTAGGTTTTGGGGCACAAGATTTTGTACAGGCAGAAGAGCAAGAGAACCAGGAGGATCCCAGAGGCCAGGCCCAAAGCAGCTACCCTGGCAGGAAGGAAAGAGCAGCACCAGTCAGACGTGAGACGGTCTTCCTGACCCAGTCCCTCTGAGGCCACGGGGAGCTGTGCAGAACAACGGGTTTCATTGGCTTAGAAGATGCCCTCACTGCCCCTCCAGCGAACCTGCTCAGAGTGAATTCAGAACACCAGAAGGGCCCTCCTGGGTCAGACCAGGGAGGGTCCATCCGGTCCAGCCTCCTGTCTCACACAATGGCCAGCCAGTCCCTCTGGAGGGCCAGCAACAGGGCAGAGAGGCTGAGGCCTTCCCCAGATAAGGACACCAGAAGAGCCCTGCTGGGTCAGACCAGGGAGGGTCCATCTAGTCCAGCCTCCCATCTCACACAGGGGCCAGCCAGTTCCTCTAGAGGACCAGCAACAGGGCAGAGAGGCCAAGGCCTTCCCCTGAGAACGTGAGAACATAAGAGATGCTTTGAAATGAAGAAATAGCTGAATGTTGGATTTATTTTGAAAACTGTAATAAAAATATCTTAAAAAAAAAAAAGAACATAAGAGATGCCAATGTTGGATCAGGCCAAAGGCCCATCCAGTCCAACACTCGGTATCACACAGTCCAGCAACAGGGCAGAGAGGCCGAGGCCTTCCCCTGAGAAGAACACCAGAAGAGCCCTGCTGGGTCAGACCAGGGAGGGTCCACCTAGTCCAGCCTCCTGCCTAACCCAGTGGCCAACTTACTGTGTGGCTGTAAGGACATCTATACGCTCCGATGCACGTATGAAGCGGCTCGATACAGAGTCAAATCTGTCCCTCTAGCTCTAGACTGTCACCTCTGACTGGCAGGCTGCGTTTCCGGCAGAGAAGCTCCTCTCTCACTCAGCCCCGAATCCCGTTTCCACATGCGGAGAAACAACTGGGGACTGGATGGGAGGGAACTCCTGCAGGCAACCCAGGTGTTCCACCCCTGGCTGCCGCCCCATTCCCTCTCCTCCCCGGCACGATTCAGCACAAGGGACTGCTTTTCCCCATAGATTCCCTAGAGAGCACTGCGTTCAAGGGCCCAAAAACGGCTGGCCTTCCCAGGCCCCAAGGGTGTCAGGCTGGCTGTCAGGGTCCTTACCCAGGTCACGCAACACAGGGCTTCCTGAGAAGAGAACTGTTTAGTGGTAAATCCAGAACTAGAGACACGTGCACAGCTTGTGTCAGGAATGGCCGCCAATACCAGGGCCTCTGACTTATACTAGAATCAAACATCCCCCCTGTAAGCGTGAGCCAATGGATACATCTCGCGTGGGCAAAGCAAGCAGGCAAGGCAAAAGCCATTAACTTTCCCAGCCGAGTAAAACTGCAGCTGGAGAGCAATGGAAGAAAGTATGGTCCTTACCACTATTTTCCACTAAATCATTAAATCATAGACTTCAAAATTATAAATTATTTTCAAGGTGGTACTTGACACCACAGAGATTGTATTATAGTCACACTGTTGCTACACCGAAATGTTGGAAGGGATGTGATGATATTGGTTCATTTAAGCACTGTTGGTGGTCTTGCCCTAAGGTTCAAGAATTTTGGATTTTAGTATTGGAGATAATAGAAAAAATAGTGGGTCATGAAATTCCAAATAGCCCAGAGTCCATACTTTTAAACTGTTGGGAAAACTCTACAATGACTAAATTGAACAAAGAAATTGCAGCACAGCTTATATTGGCTGCCAAAACTGTATTAGCCCAACAGTGGAATAAACCAGTAATTCCAACATTAAAACATTGGTTCAACAAAGTGTGGGATGTGATAGTCCAAGATAAAATAGCGATACAACTTGAGCTGGCAGATAACCCTACAAAAAATTTAAATTTTATGGAAAAATGGTTTACCTTTTTTAGTTATATAGAATCAGAACCAAATGAAGTTATTAAGAAACCACCAAGATATGAAGATTTTGTATTTTATTAAATATAGAATAGTTGATGGATTTATAGAAGGTTAAGTAGATTGTTGTATGCTTGCTCCAAGGTTTAGGTTGTTTGTTAATGTTTAAATTGAATTATTTAAAACCTTGTTTATATTTATATGCTTGTATTTGAAAAGTTGTATGTTTGTTTGTTTATAAAAAAGTTGTTACTTAATAAAAAGAAAGTTACAAAAAATGAAAACAATATTCAAAAAGCATAATTGGTTATAAAAGACAATGGTAATTTGAGTAATAAGCCTCTGATTTGTCAGATTTAAAGAAACATATATCTACGTCAGATCTACGTAAAACCTAAGTGTTTACTTAACCTAACCTAAATGATAATGGGGCGGCTCTGTACTGGTGGAATGAGCTCCTGGAGGAGATCGGGGCCCTGCGGGACCTTTTACAGTTCCGCAGGGCCTGTAAGACGGAGCTCTTCCACCAGGCCTTCGATCAGGAGCCGCCTTCAATACTGAGGAGTGACCCTGTGCCCTGGCTCTACCACCTGCAGCCTGGCTCGCCGCATAAATTCCCTCGATCAAACTGAGCTGTTGTGAGAACGCCGCCAGGACTAACATCGAAGTAGTGGTAGGGTCGAAATTAGGAATTTTGCTCTTGGACTTTAATTGATCCGGCAGTTTAGGAAAATGAATAAGTGGTTGTTTATGTATGTTTTATGTATGTTTAAATGGCATTCTTGGATGTGCATTTTATGTAAGCCGCCCTGAGCCCGTCTTGTTGGGGAGGGGAGGGGTATCAATCGAACAGGTAAATAAATAAATAAACTTCAACTGGAGGCCTTGCTAGACCTGTCTCCAGTGCCCCCTCCCCCCGCCCTGCCCCTCCCGGCCAGCTCTCTTACTTGTAGAGGGTGATGTCCCGGTGCCCCTGACCCTTCAGCACGCCTTCGGTCAGCGGGTCGGGCAGCTCGGCCTTTCCGCTGCTCATGTAGAAGAAAGGGTGGTAGCGATTTGCCTCCTGAGGGTGGCGCGCTTCCAAGGCCTCTTGTGGATTCAGGTACAGCGTTACGGGGATCACCGGAAGGATGCTGATGTACCTGTTGGGGGAGAAAAAAGGACAGGGGTTGAGGGACAAGTGCAGAAAACAAAAAAAAGGTGGAGGAGAAGGCAAAGCTTGGCTGTTGCCACCTTTCATGGGCAAGGGCAGGGCAGGCCAAGCCGGGTAAATGGGCGACACCAGCTCAGCATTTATAGGAGGAAGAAGAGGAGATTGGCTTTATAAGCTTAGAGGGAACACTGCTCTGGAGCCCTTTTTCCTGAGCTAAGAAAAAAATGTGTGAGCTAGAGGCTAAAAAACTGTGAGCTAGCTCACACTAACTCAGCTTAGAGGGAGCACTGGCTGCAACCCTTTGCCAGGAGCATCAGCAGCAGGCTCTGGCATCAGGTTCCCAGCATCAGCAAGCAGGCTCCCTGCACCAAAGGAGCCATCCCCAATCCACGGAGAGGGTCTTCAGAGGCCATCCTGATGAAGTCACGCGGGTGGTATTTAGAGTGTAACCTAGGTGGGTCTTTCATTCTCTACAGCAGGGGTCGTTTCATAGAAAAAGAGCTAGGGGAACTCATTAGCATAACTCATTAGCATATGCCACACCCCCTGACATCACCGGAAGTGTGTCATAAGGCCACACGCCCTGTCTCCAATGGTCCCGGCCGCCAACGCCGGCCTTGCAGCTCCACTGCTCTCCTCCTCCTCCTCCTCCTCCTCCTCCTCCTCCTCTTCTTCTTCTTCTTCTTCTTCTTCTTCTTCTTCTTCAACTGATATGGTCACAGGGTAGTATTGTTCCTTTAGCTAAGCTAACTAATAGAGACATGTGCCACTGTAACTGGCCAGTCAAGGCCACAAGACTTAACAGAATTGTGGTATGTTAACATTCTCATCTTCCCAGCCAGTTTGGTGTCGTGGTGAAGTGCGCGGACTCTAATCTGGGAGAACCGGGTTTGATCCCCCACTCCTCCTCCACTGGCACGCGGCTGGATGACCTTGGACAAGCCGTAGTTCTGATAAGAGCTGTCCTTGAAAAAGAGCCATTTCTGTCAGAGCTCTCTCAGCCCCACCCACCTCACAGGGTGCCTGTCTGTTGTGGGGAGGGGAAGGGAAAGGAGTCTGTTAGCCGCTCTGAGACTCCTTTGGGTAGTGAAGGGCCATGGGGTATAAATCCAATCTCTTCTCTTCTTCTTCTGAGCTAGCTCACACTAACTCAGCTTGGAGGGAACACTGGGCATGGATGTTACACAGCAGAGAGTTCCACCCGGTTGGAGGCAGGGCAGAGAAATGATCTCATTGTGAGACACAGGGGAATGGGGGACCAATTCGTGACTGCAGCTTCCCTTGCTAACGGCGCCCCAATGGTTGGGCTTCCTGCCCAGTGAAGCTGCTGCTCAGTTCTTGCCTGGGATCTGATCACTTCTTATGACTGCGATAACGTCAGTGTTGTTGCTCCAAGAACGCCGGCTAGGGCACAGTGCCCGCCAACACCTTATCTGGTGCCCGCCAGGTCTTTGCAGGGAATGGGTGCCGCTTGGTGGGGACTCTCGCCTAGGGCAGCTTCTGATTGGCCACTGGATCTGACGGGCTATGCAAATCAGAACAACACTGCTTTGGAGGCACCTGACACCACAGTGTGGGTTTTATTCTCTCTCTCTCTCTCTCTCTCTCTCCCACTCCTCTTTTCCCGTGTATTTTCAGACTACTCCTCCCCTGGCATTTGACCTTCCTCGGGGAGTGTGGCTGGCTCCACCTCCCGGGGCGGCCATTTTGTGGTTATGCCATTGTTGTTGCTGTTGTTCAGTCGCACAGTCGAGTCCAACTCTTCGCGTCCCTACGGACCACATCACGCCAGGCCCTCCTGTCTTCCGCCGTCCTCTGAAGTTTGCTCAGTTTCATGTCCGTTGCATCGGCAACACTGTCTGACCATCTCATGCTTTTCCGTCCCCATCTTCTTTGACCTTCCGTCTTTCCCGGCATCAGGGTCTTCTCCAGGGAGGGCTCCCTTCTCATTGGGTGGCCAAAGTATTTGAGCTTCAGCTTTCTGTTGTTGTTCAGTCGCACAGTCGAGTTCGACTCTCCGCGACCCCACGGACCACATCACGCCAGGCCCCCCTGTCTTCCGTCATGCTCCGGAGTTTGCTTAATTCCATGTCCGTTGCATCGATAACATTGTCTGACCACCTCATCCTTTGCCGTCCCCGTCTTCTTTGACCTTCAGTCTTTCCCAGCATTAGGGTCTTCGTCTCCAGTGAGTGCTCCCTTCTCATCTGGTGGCCAAAGTATCTGAGCTTCAGCTTCAGTCTCTGGCCTTGCAGGGTTCAGGATTGACTGATTCGATCTCCTTGCGGTCCAAGGGACCCTCAAGAGTCTTCTCCAGCACCACACATCCCTGTATCAGAATTCCCAATGTGCCCCCAGGCTCAAAAAGTTTGGGGACTCAGCCCTGGTCTGGCTAGCCCAGGAAAGCCCGATCTCGGAAGATCTCGGAAGATAAGCAGGGTTGACTGTGGTTAGTACTTGGTTGGGAGCAGGGGTCATTTCCTGCAGGAGCACACAGGAGCGGAGCTCCGGCAGTAAAGAGCCCAGGGGGGCGGGCACAGGCAACAAGCCCCGCCCCCTGCTCCCAGTAGCCCTCAGTCACAGCAAGAAGCAACCAGGTAAGTTGCAGAGCCCCCCTCCGGCCCCCCCGGTCCAAAACAGTCCAGTGGCACCTTTAAGACGAAGTTTTATTCTGGTACAAGCTCTCCCTCCTCTGCGAGGACAGATCTGCACGTATGTACGTCCCCCCAGTAGCTAGCAACAGTCCAGTGGAACCTTTAAGACCAAGTTTTATTCAGGTACAAGCTCTCCCTCCTCTGCGAGGGTAGATCTGCATGCCCCCCCCCCAGTAGCTAGCAATCCAAAACAGTCCAGTGGAGCCTGAGTGGTGGGTGTTGTCTTCTGACACATTTCCGGTGATGTCAGGGGGTGTGACATATGCAAACGAGTTATGCTAATGAGTTATGCTAATGAGCTCCTGCACCTCTTTTTCTACGGAATGACCCCTGGTTGGGAGACTTCCTTGGAATATCAAGTCGGGAGGACAGAGGCAGGCTTTATTCAGCCACCTCTCCGAAAATCCTCCAGGCCCCCAGTAGGCGTCAGTCACCAGAGGTCAACGTGACTTCCAGGTGCAGACACAACACACGCACACACACACTCAAAAAACAAAAGAAAAGGAAAAGTTTTTTTAAAAGGTTGGGTACTCCTAGGCTATGAAGTGGTACACGAAGAGAAGAAAACCCATCCTGCAGAGAGAGCGTGTTTGTGGGTGCATCAGAGAGCGAAGGAAGCAGTGGAGAACGTGAAACGCTGGCAGGCAGTCTGCATCTCCATCCGCTCGCAGAGGGGCCAGAAAGCTCCCTGCAGGCCACAGAAGAAGAAAACCGCCAGGCCTGCAGACACACACACACACACACAACCTGACAGCAGACAAAGCAGCCCCCCCCACTGGGGACACAGTATGGAAGCGCACAGACTCCTCTGCCCCAACGGAAACACCACCGGCGTCGCCTTGCCCCACTCACCGCTTGGCCAGCGTGATGTTGTAGTAGCTGAAGAGTGAGGGCCAGTGCCGGAAGGAGAGCTTCCTCCAGATCTCCTCGTCCTCTGCTCCCCAGGTCACTTCCCGTGATGTTGTAGTAGCTGAAGAGTGAGGGCCAGTGCCGGAAGGAGAGCTTCCTCCAGATCTCCTCGTCCTCTGCTCCCCAGGTCACTTCCGCCTTGGGACCCACCTCTGGCTGCCCGCTGCCCCCCGGCCTCTCCCGCTCCTCGCTCGAGCGACCGGCCTCCTGCCTGCTCAGGGACTCCGACGTCTGGTTCTCCAGCAGCTGCTGCTGCACCGGGTCCGGAGGGAAGACCGAGAGGGACAGCTTGGTGTCGCCCGTGGGGAGGACTTCTCCGGGGACCGGCATGGCCGGCAGACCCGCCTCGCCCAGCGGGCTCTGCTCGGTGACTTGCGACGCCAGGTAGGGGCGAAGCCCTGCGGGGTCCGTGTAAACCAGGATGCCGATCCAGACCACTGTCCCAGCCTGCAAGGAAGACAAGGGGGAAAGGGCGCCGTGATGACAGGTGAGCTTGTCAGCACCCCCCCCCAAAAAAAACATACAGTGTTCCCTCTAAGCTGAGTTAGTGTGAGCCAGCTCAGAGTTTCTTAGCCTCCGGCTCACCCATTTCTGTCTCAGCTCAGAAAGGATGGCTCCAGAGAAAACTGATTTATGCAGCAGCCAAATCGCTCGCTCACAACTTTAATGCCAGCAGCTCAGCAAGTAGAATTTTTGCTCACAAGGCTCCACAGCTCAGAGGGAGCATTGCACTCAAGCCCCCCCAAACGCGAGCCTTTGGCATCTGGACCACGCAGCCCTTCTTGGCTGCCGGAACACCACGGCCTTGCTGGGGCTCCCCTGCAACCTCCTGCCGAAGAAAAGGCCAGAAGCGGATCGCAGGAGACGCAGGGGCACCATCCTCCTGACCAGCCACTTCCCCACGGAGACAACAGAGATTGCCAGTCCGCCTCCCCTCCCGTGCACCCGAGCTACCAGGCATGACCTGCACCAGCACTGTCTCAAGCAATGCTCCCTCTAAGCCGTGGAGTCCTGTGAGCAAAAATTCTACTGTGTGAGCTGCTGCCATTAATGTTGTGAGCGAGCAATTTGGCTACTGCATAAATTAGTTTGCTCTGGAGCCATCCTTCCTGAGCCAAGCCAAAAATGTGTGAGCCAGAGGCTAAAAAACTGTGAGGAGGCTCACACTAACTCAGCTTAGAGGGAACTCTGGTCTCAAGTATGGAGCAGAGGTGCATCAGTGGCTATGAGCCACAAGGTATAGATAGGGAATCTGGGGCAAGGGATGCTCTGTCTTCTTGGTGCTTGGGGGGGGGGCGGGGGAAACAGTGGGAGGGCTCCTAGTGTCCTCCTGGCCCCACTGCTGGACCTCCTGAGGGCACCTGGTATTTTTGGCCCCTGTGTGACACAGAGTGTTGGACTGGATGAGCCACTGGCCTGATCCAACATTGCCGTCTCTTATGTTCTTATATGTGGTGGTGGAAAGTGCTCTCCAGTCGCACCTGACTTACGGTGATCCCTCGAAAGGTTTTCCAGGCAAAAGACAGAGGCGGTTTTGCCCTTGCCTGCCTCTGCGGACCGACCCTGCACTTCCTTGGCGGTCTCCCATCCAAGCACTTACCCAGATGTACTCTGCCTAGCTTCTGAGATCGGGCTGGCCTGGGCCGTATAGGTCAAGGCAAGAGAAGTTCAGTGGTGGTTGGCCGTGGCCTGCCTGTGTGCCATCATGACTCTGGACTCCCCAGGTGGTCTCCCATTTAGACACTGGCCAGGGCCGACCCTGCTTAGCTTCCCAGATGATCGGGCCAGCCTGGGCCTGTTAATATTAAAATATGCCTATGCAGGGTGTACTCAGAGTCCCTTGGACTGCAAGAAGATCGAATCAGTCAATCCTAAAAGAAATCAACCCTGACTGTTCCCTGGAAGGCCAGATAATGAAACTGATGCTCAAATACTTTGGCCACCCAATGAGAAGGGAGCACTCCCTGGAGGAGAAGACCATGATGCTGGGAAAGATTGAGGGTCAAAGAAGACGGGGACGGCAAAGGATGAGATGGTTAGACGGTGTCATAGATGCAACGAACATGAAATTGAGCAAACTTCAGAGGACGGCGGAAGACAGGAAGGCCTGGTGTGATCTGGTCCATGGGGTCGCAAAGAGTCGGACTCGACTGTGCGACTGAACAACAACAACAACTGCAGGGTGAGCTATTACAGGGAGAGCAGAACTACCCATGTGGTCGAGGGAAACAAACTGCGCTGCCAGTGCTTCCGAGAGCGGACGAGACGGGGCTGGCCGGCCCACCCAGGTCAGGGCAAGTACTTTTATGCTGCACTGTTAATCTGTAAACTGCATTGCAATCAGTGTTCCCTCTGAGCTGAGTTAGCGCGAGCCGGCTCACAGTTTCTTAGCCTCCGGCTCACACATCTTTGCCTTCGCTCAGGAAGGAGGGCTCCAGAGCAAACTGATTTAGGCAGTAGCCAGATTGTTCACTCACAGCCTTAAGGCCAGGAGCTCACAGATTTTCTGCTCACAAAACTCCACAGCTTAGAGGGAGCATTGTTCACAATCTGTATAAAATTTAATCCTCACGGAAGCAGAGGTCGGCCGCATTCCCGTGCCAACAACAGGGAACAGCCCTGACCTGGATAGCCCAGGAAAGCCCGATCTCGTCAGATCTCGGAAGCTAAGCAGGGCCGACCCTGGCAAGAAGTTGGAAGGGCGGCCTCCAAGAAATACCAGGACTGGGACGGAGAGGCATGTAATATCAAAACTAGTGGGGCTA
>NW_015163658.1:316894-323678 GCF_001447785.1 Gekko japonicus | reverse complement strand
CAGATTCCGGAGGGACGAGGGCTGGAGAGTGATGGTGTGGGGGGTGGCGGGCCGCACGGGGGGCTGGCGCTCGTAACGTTGGGAGCGACTCGCTGGCTTGGCTGGAGGCATGCAGGCTTCGGCCGGGAGCCGCCTGTTGAGATCGGCGAGCTGCCAAGAGAAGGGAAGTGGTGGGTGGGGTTAGAGCCGGGAGTGCCTGGCCCTGTGCGGCAAACACCCCCTGGGGCTTCTTCCCGCCGTTCCTAGAACGAAAATCTCTTTGCCCCCTAGGTGCCCCCGATGTGCGGATTTAGATATCCGCATGCAGGGGGGCGCCTTGGCTATTAGTATATACAATTTCAGTTTAAAACATGATAAAGCATTATGACAATTAGAGCAATGGGTACAGCTGGAAAACAGTGTCAGTTGGCTATAAAGTTCTGGCCCGACGGTGCAGCGAATTAAAGGCCAGTTGCTGGTGGTCAGTAGATGGACGGGCGACAGCAACCTCAGGGAGGCCATAGATGGGCGCCCGCCACCTCAGCCAAAGCCCTGGCGGAAGAGCTCCGTCTTGCAGGCCCTGTGGATGTGAAGGAGACCCCGCAGGGCCCTGGTCTCGATGGGGAGCGTGTTCCACAAGGCGGGGGCCAGGGCAGAGAAAGCCCTGGCCCTGGCTGAGGCAAGACAGGCGTCCCTCGAGCCAGGGACCACCGGGAGCAGTGTTCCCTCTAAGCTGAGTTAGTGTGAGCCAGCTCACCGTTTCTTAGCCTCCGGCTCACACATTCTTGTCTTCGCTCGGGAAGGAGGGCTCCAGAGCAGACTAATTGATGCAGCAGCCGAATCGCTCGCTCACGACTTTAATGCCAGGAGCTCACAAAGTGGAATTTTTGCTCACAGGACTCCACAGCTTAGAGGGAGCCCTGACCAGGAGGTGTTGATCTTTCGAGCGGAACGCTCTGCGAGGCGTATGTGGGAAGAGGCGGTCCTTTTGATACGTTGGTCCCAGGCCGCATAAGGCTTCGAAGGTCAAGACCAACACCTTTACCAAAAGTATTTGGTAAAAGTATCAAAAATATTTGATAAAAGTATTGATCAAAATGTTTATATCCCAATCTTTCCTCGTGGCTCAAGGCAGCTTATACTCAACGATCCCCCCTCGGGCGACACGGCACCCGCTTCAAATCAGCCAAACCTGACTAAGCTCTGGCCTGGGCCTGCCCCCCCCCCCAAGCCCTCCTCCTCTGAGCTCCACGGACTGCCTGGCGCCGCCTTCACGGCAACTAAGCCCAGTCCCGTCCCTCGTACCGGCCGCCTTGCATCTCCGCCGGATGCAGCCCCAGGGCCCTGCTCATTTCTCTTACCTCCATCCGACGGATGTCGATGGACAGGACGGTGGTGAAGAAGAGCATCTGGAGGAAGAAGTCGGACACCAGGCCGACCACCGCAAAGAGGCAGAACTCCTGAGGGCGAGACCCGGGGGGGAAAGAGGGGGAGAGCTGTGATAAGGAGGGCGGCTCCATGTAGATTAATCTCCCCCCCTCCAGAGCTCCTAGCAGGATGACACAAAGTGGTTCAGGGTGGTGACAAGCAGGGAGGATTGTGAGGCACTCCAACGGGATCTCTCGAGGACGGGCGAGTGGGCGTCAACGTGGCAAATGGGGTTCAGTGTGGCCAAGTGCCAAGTGATGCACATTGGAGCCAAAAATCCTAACTATAAATACACGTTGATGGGGTCCAAACTGGCAGAGACTGAACAAGAGAGAGATCTTGGAGTCGTAGTGGATAACTCACTGAAAACGTCAAAACGGTGCGCAACTGCAATTAAAAAAGGCCACCGCTATGCTGGGGATTAGACCCCTGGAGAAATCAGTTTCCAACAATGGTCATTCAAAAGAAAAGAAAGTTTATTGAGACAATGATAGGACCCAGACTCTTAATGTTTCTGTGTTAAAACTGGGGCAAAGTATGCGAACTAAACAATTATACCTAAATCAAGCAGGACCCCAATGGCCCGGGGCCAATCACATCTCAGCTAAGAGCCTGCCAAAATAACAGCCTATAGTTCCAGGGGGAAAGATGATACCAGTCGTGACTGGGACTTGTCTGAGCCGACCAAGATAACTAGGAGCAACGGTGAAGCAGATAAAAGCGAAAGTATACGTTCTCTCTAACCCCTACATCCCCATGGCAACCAAGCCCGAAGGAAAGGGCAAGGTTGACACTGGCCACCCCTGCCTTCTTACAGTGGCAGAACTTCACAAGACCAAGGACACCCAAGCTCCTCAGGACTATCCGTCTTCCTCTTATCTTGGCATCTACGCCATGCAAGCTCTATTCCGCCAGATGTTTCCATTCCTGTTTTGTACAGGGAGAACTAAGAGTAGCAGGCTGCCCAAGTTCAGCCAGCGGTGAACTGGGATTCGAACACAGATCTCTTGCAGCCAACACAGGGCCACAGTCACTCTGACTTGCCCTGTGTCAACATGGAACAGCGAACGCTAAGAAAGAGCCGGTACACGTTCACTTTATGAATAAAACCGGGGACCGATGCCTGGGTTAATGTGGTGCTTAAATCGTACGTTAAGCTGTAAGTGTGTTGCATGTTCCATGAGAATTACACGTATAAAGAAAAACTGGACAGGTTGGACATGCATTCACTGTAACTCGTGAACAGGCCTTCTGGGAGGAAGATAATCAAGGCAAAGAGAAGGAAGGGGTCGGCCACAAGCAGGGCGCCTGTCCCTGGTGACTGGTAACCATTAAGCCATTCACAGCAAATATTTGCTTGCATAACTGATCCTGGGAAAACACCGTGCTTTGCAGGGCACGGATGCCCACTCCCAGTGAAAGTCCCCGGCCAGTTCTCCTTTGCTCTCTTATCGCCATGGTGCACACAGCTACAGCTGAACTGCCAATCTGGATGCCGGCAGAAGGCTCTGCGAAGGGCCAAGGCCTCCCCGCTTCAGCCAATTCAGGGCAAAGGTCTCTCCTTTGCCAGGACTGCCTAGGAGGACTGGGTGATCTATCTGTCGTGTTCCTCGTGCTCAGGGACACAGATAAGAGAGGCCCATCCCAGATGTTAATCAGACAGCATCGCTTTAGAGGGAAGAGAGGCAGAAATCGGGTAGATGAGACACAGCGTTGGAAGTCCCCTGTGAGCTGTGCAAGAGAGCGGCCGCTCATGAACACAGGAAGCCCTGCTCAGCAGCAGTCTGGAGCTGCGCAGGGTCTTGGACTGCCCCATGGCCCATTGGAAGGATGTGAACTGCTCCGCTCAGTAGGGGGAAAAATCAGAGGGAACACTGCAGATGCCTCTGAACTCAGAGGACTACGCCACCGCTCTACTCTCACAATGCAAGAGGGACAAAGATTCCCTCTGCTCAAAGAACTTGACAGTATTTTAAAAATGTAAATACTGGAGAGAGGAGGGGAAGCCACCACACCAAGAACGCTTCCAACCAAGGCGTGTCTGGGGAAAAGGTTCAGGCAGTGCTGGGGCTGCCGGGGGGGCATGGGGGCGTGGAGTCTGCCCCCTGGCCACGTACCTGGATGGCTGGGACCAGGGTGAAGTAACCAATCAGAATGATCCCCAGCTCGGTGGCCATGTTCTTCATGATGGACCAGCTCTCGTTGCTCAGTCCTGGGGGGAATAAAAGGGATATGCACAGAGAGCAGGTCACTCGTTTACCCGAAGCCCAACAAAATTATAACCAGACACAAACGCAAACAGCAGCTTTGTCCAAGCCCACCAGATGTTCAAAAAGCCCTTATAAAAAGCCAGGGTGTTTTTCTGGGCGAGGCCTGAGGCTGAGCGGAGGAGCGGCCTGTAGGCCTCAAGACCACCTTCTCCTCACACGCGGGCCTCGGGCCCAGCTGCCAGTTCCACGCAAGCACGGGTTTCCCAGGCTCCATCCAAGCCTCATCCAAGCCTCATCCAAGCCTCATGAAAATGGAGGGAAGAGGGAGCCAATCAGTGGCGAGGAGGTGGAGCCTGGAGAGCGGATAAAGCCCTGTGCCCAGGGAATGGGAGGGGGGTTCAGTGCCTGAATCTGGGCAGCAGAGAGGCTTCCTTCGGGTGGGAGCGGATCCCTCACTCCAAGGTGTAGTTGAGAGTTAAAGAGTTCCCAGGCTGGGCCTCGCAACCAGCAGGAGGGCTGGAGGCAGGGACATGCTGGCTGTGTCACTATTAGGGTTGCCAGGTCCCCCGCGGATCGGGCCGCCGGGGGGAACCCCACCCCCAAAATGCCGGGATTGCGAAAACGTGCCCAGCGTGATGACGTCACCCGGAGGGAGGGGGACTGTAACGATTCCTTGTTTTAAGAGTGTGTGTGCGCCTTTAAGTGTTTGGTGGAGGTACAGTGATAGCAGAGCAGAGTGATTGAGGGAGACAAATGTGCTGTGATTGGTGGGTGACAGAGCGTGGGAGGGGTTTCTGAAGTGAATCTGTGTGGGCGAATGAGAGTGTCAGTTATGTAAGTTACTTATGAAAGTCAGTTGGAATTGTTCAGTGGGTGTTCAGTCAGTGAGGGCTATGTGAGTTCTGTGTGAGATCTCAAAGAGGGCAGTATATATGTCCTTAGCCTGAGTGGCTGGACAAAGAGTGAATCCTGTTAATGTTGGAACTGAGTGTCAAACAAACAAAAGTAAAGGAGAAAAGGGCTGTGTGTGTGATACATTTGAACAACGTATTTACAAGTCCCTTTATCCTAATTGAGCTGCGGTGGCTCAAGTGGTTAAGACGCTGAACTGCAGGCTGTGGAAGGTCGGTAGTTCAGCAGTTCGAGACCCGAGTTCCCGCATGACGGAGTGAGCTCCCGTCTCTAGTTCCAACTCCTGCCAACCTAGCAGTTCGAAAGCAAGAAATTGCAAGTAGTTAAATAGGTACCACTTCAGTGGGAAACGGAGATGAGCACCGCAACCCTAGAGTCGGATTTGACTGGCTTTCGAGCAAGGGAACCTTTACCTTTACCTTTTATCCTAAACAGTTACAATCCAACCCACCTCATATTTTGTTCTCAGTTCAATAAATCATCTTTTGTTTAAATTATCCCAGAATTCAATTCAATCCTTCCTCGGGACCACCTAGATCCCTGAAAAGCCTAGACCCTGGGTTACTTTACCAGAAAGAGGAACAGAGAGAAGGTTTGGAAATCCTTAAATTCCTGGTGGCAGCCGACTCTACATAAAGCAAAGAGCACATTTAAAAGGAAAACCAGTCCTCCCAAATAAGTAGACGCCACAGGGACGCTCTATCATTTGAGGGAAAACTCTATGGTTTCCCCTTGAATGACAGTGGTCCCGCCCCCAACGGGACTCCCCCGCTAAAAATAAGGTAAGACTCGGCAACCCTAGTCACTATGTCGATTCTGGGGGAAATCTAGAAGTGACATGGTATCGCTCTAGGAATCACCAGAAAATTTATTGTAAAACTGTAGTTTCCGGCAATTCCTAGAGCTACCTCACATCGCTCCCAGGGCCAGGAGTCGACAGCAGGGAAAGACCTCGGCCTCTATGCCCTGCTGCTGGACCTCTGGAGGAACTTGTTGACCACTGCCTAAGGCAGGACGCTGGACTAGATATACTGCTGCTTGTCAGCTATGCTGCCATGATGTTTATGGGCGAGAGTGCATCTGCTTGACCTGTGAACCAACTGCTGCAGCATTCCTTCCTTCTTTATTATCTCTGACCATGTAAGCTGCCTGTGTAGTGTCTTCCCATCAATTACCCGTGGGATTAGTTTAGATTCCCAGCTTTGGCTTTAACGGCCTGGGGCCCCATTCTCCTGCGTGTGGGAGTCAGGCCAATTGGCCTAGGGGTGGAGGGTGGGGGTGCCTACGAATACCCTATATCCCATTATGCTTGTAGGAACGTAGCCATTCCTAACAGTGACAATGTTACTGCCTCTATAGCTCTTACAATAAAGTATAACCTTATGATAAGCGTGTACTCCTTCGTTTGGCTGTGGAACCTGAGAGTGGTCTGAAGAGAGAGGGGCTCTTCTTATTGGTCACCAGGACACCATGCCGTGAATGCCATTAATATAGATATTCAGGTGTGGCACCAATTAAAATGTCATCCAGTACGAGGGTCACAATTCTCCCCCCAGAGAAAGAGAGAGACACACACACACCCTCTGGTGACTGTGATGAGCCCCTGCCCTTCTCCTAAATCTGGGGGTGGGGAGGTTGGGTCAGGAAAACCATCCCTGATACATCCAAAGCTCAGCGTAACGACAGGGAGCTGTGGCTCAGTGGCAGAGCATCTGCTTTGCATGCGGATGGTCCCGGGCTCAATCCCTGGGATCTCCAGCTGAAACGAGCAGGTGGCAAGCGAGATGAAAGACCTCCACCTGAGGCCCTGGAAAGCTACTGGCCGTCTGAGGAGACAATACTGACTTGGGTAGTAAAGGTAAAGGTTTCCCTTGCTCGAAAGCCAGTCGAGTCTGACTCTAGGGTTGCGGTGCTCATCTCCGTTTCAAAGCCGAAGAGCCAGCGCTGTCCGAAGACGCTTCCGTGGTCATGTGGCCGGCATGACTAGATGCCGAGGCGCACGGAATGCTGTGACCTTCCTACCAAAGTGGTACCTGTTTATCTACTTGCAATTTCTTGCTTTCGAACTGCTAGGCTGGCAGGAGCTGGAAGGCAGCTTCACGTTTCAGAGGCAAAATATCGCCCCTTCTAACAGGCTGTGCACGCCCTGGTAGTAGGGCAGGAAAAGAAGAAGCGATTGGATTTATACCCCGCCCTTCACTCGGGAGTCTCAGAGTGGCTTACAATCCCTTTCCCTTCCTCTTGTCAGGTTCAGC
>NW_015163658.1:309749-316759 GCF_001447785.1 Gekko japonicus | reverse complement strand
ACACCAGTGGTGGAACGCAAGCCCTCCCCCCTTCACAAGGCCAGAAAGATGCCATCTGGCAGCACTGGTTCTCACGGTCTCCCTATCGCTGTTTACGGCAAGCGGCAGAGCAGCAAGCAAGCCAGGATCAGAGAAGGGAACAAGCAAAACATGGCAGCTAGTTGACACCTCTCCCCACAGCAGACAGCCTGTGAGGTAGGTGGGGCTGAGAGAGCTCTTTTGAGAACTGCTTTTGAAAGAACAGCTCCGAGAGAACTGGTTTGGTGTCATGGTTGAGTGCGTGGACTCTAATCTGGGAAGAACCGGGTTTGATTCCCCACTCCTCCACTCGCACCTGGCTGGATGACCTTGGGCAAGCCGTAGTTCTGACAAGAGCTGTTCTTGAAAAAAGAGCAGTTTCTGTCAAGAGCTCTCTCAGCCCCACCTACCTCCCAGGGTGTCTGTTGTGGGGAGGGGAAGGGAAAGGAGGTTGTAAGCCGCTCTGAGACTCCTTTGGGTGGGGAAGGGCGGGGTATGAATCCAATCTCCTCTTCTTCTTCTTCTTGTGACTGACCCAAGGTCACCCAGCTGGCTGCATGTGGAGGCATGGGGAATCAAATCAAGAGTCCGCCACTCTTAACCACTACACCAAAAGGCCCCCTCCCTGAGGCCCCAGGGAGCCTCTGCAGTGACAGAAGTCCCCAGCGGCCTAGGAGAACCAACAGCCCAGCTTATTAGGCACCTTCGGCGGCTCCGCCTTTGCTCCACATCGAACAGAAAGCACTGCTTTCCCACATACCTTGTGCAATCCTCAGCTTCACTTCCAGGTCAACGGGTGTGGAAACCACAGACTTGGTGAGGACCAGCACGTTCTCCAGGCCGATCACGACGACGAGGTATGGGAAGATCTCTCTAAGGGGAAAGGCAGAAACGAGAGCAGAGCCAAGCATGAGAAGCACCATAAAGACAGATCTGCGCAAGGCAGCTTGTGAGCTCCGAGAGCACCTTTCAATCACATTCAACAAGGGGGGGGCACATTTGTGACCAACACTGGTTATGTGCATGCGTAAAGTGCCTTCAAGTCGCAGCTGACTTCTGGCGACCCCATACGGTTTTCAAGGCAAGAGGATAACAGAGGAAGTTTGCCATTGCCTGCCTCTAACAATATACAGGGAAACCAGTGTATATTAAATTATGTAAGGAAAACTAAACACTGCACCAACACTATCTACAGCCTATAAGCGGGGAGGGCGGGGTATAAATTGAATAAAATAAATAAATAATAAACTGTAATTTTATGCATAAAACATGTGCGTATTTTGTTAAGCAGCATATAATGGCTCATAGACATATATGCTTACAATCACAGAATCCTAGAATGTTAGAGTTGGCAGGGGCCTTGCAGGTCATCTAGCCCAACCCCCTGCACTCTGCAGGAGCATAGCCGAAAGATGGTCGTTCAGCCTCCGCTTGAAAACGTCCAGCGAAGGAGCATCCACCACCTCCTGAGGCAGACTGTTCCACTGCTCAACCACTCTTACAGTTAGCAAGTTTCTCCCGATATTTAGCCGGTATCGACTCCCTTGTCATTTCCACCCATTAGATCTAGTCTTGCAATTCGGAGCAAGAGAGAATAGATCTGCTCCATCTTCTACATAGAATTCTAGAATGTTAGAGATGGAAGGGGCCTTGCAGGTCATCTAGCCCAACCCCCTGCACTCTGCAGGAGCATAGCCGAAAGATGGTCGTTCAGCCTCCGCTTGAAAACGTCCAGCGAAGGAGCATCCACCACCTCCTGAGGCAGACTGTTCCACTGCTCAACCAGTCTGACGGTTAAGAAGTCCCTCCTGATATTTAGCCGGTATCGACTCCCTTGTCATTTCCACCCATTCGATCTAGCCTTTCAATCCGGAGAAAGAGAGAATAGATCTGCTCCATCTTCTACATGAGAGCCCTTCAAATATTTGAAGACTGCAATCATGTCCCCACTAAGCCTTCTCTTTCCCAGGCTAAACAGACCCCAACTTTCAGCCTTTCCTCATAAGACTTGGATTCAAACCCTCTCACCATCCTGGTCGCCCTCTTCTGGACACACTCGAGCTTGTCAACATCCTTCCTAAAATGTGGTGCCCAAAACTGGACACAGGACTCCAGGTGAGGCCTGACCATAGCAGAAGAGAGCGGAACCACCACCTCCCATGATCTGGACACAATGCTTCTGTGAATGCATCCTAAGATTGCATTCGCTTTATTCACATCCACATCGCACTGCAGGCTCATGTTTAGCTTGTGATCAACCAGAACACTTTGATCCCTTTCACATGTGCTGCTGTCAAGCCAAGTCCCTCCCATTCTATATCTGTGCCTTTGATTTTTTGTACCTAAGTGTAGGACTTTGCATTTATCTCTATTGAAATTCATTTTATTTGTCTCCGCCCACTGTTCCAGCCTATCTAGATCATTTTGAATCCTGACTCTGTCTTCTTCAGAATTAGCAATCCCACCCAGCTTCGTGTCATCTGCAAATCTGATAAGCATCCCCTCTATGTCTTCCTCCAGGTCATTTATAAAAACACTGAACAACACCGGGCCCAGGACCGAGCCCTGCGGCACTCCACTCGAGACTTCCCTCCACGCAGACGCAGAGCCATCTATGAGCATTTGTTGGGTACGATTTTTCAACCAACCATGAATCCATTCAACGGTTGCACCATCCAGCCCACACTTAACCATTTTATCCTCAAGGATATCATGAGAAACTTTGTCAAAAGCTTTACTGAAATATAGATACACTATGATACACCAGAGAACTCTTGGTTCTCTTTTGTCAATCACAGCAAGTGGGAAGACTTTTCACGTGGTGAGAAAAAAAAATTGGGATTGGCTGGGGGTATATCAAGTTCTGGCTTGGTCCCAGCTGGGAAAGAAGATGTACATGTAAAGTATGCTGAAGGTGACGTGACTCTGATGAAGTTGTTTTACGAAAACGGGATTCTGACCTAGGATAACAAGTCAGATGCTATAGTTCAAATCAAAACTGTTCCAAATTAACTAATTTTAACTGAACAGTGAGTTTCAATATTCTTCAGATGAATACACTAGATACACTAGATACAAAGACAAATGTTCCCTCTAAGCTGTGGAGTCTTGTGAGTAAAAATTCTACTTTGTGAGCTACTGGCATAGGGGAGCGGTGGCACAGTGGCTATATCCCACTGTCTTAACATCTGAACTGTGTTAGTTCAAGCCCCGCGCTGGTGTGAGCAGCCAGCCTGTTGTCCCCAGCTCATCGTCCACCCAGCGATTCGAAAGCTTCGGCGAGTAGATAAAATGGGAACCACTCCTTAGAGAGGGTGGGCACACCAATCTCCCTCGTGGGAGGGTGTTAGCTGACGGTCGGACGTCCTGGTCGAGGTTCGGAAAGGTGAAATAACTTCTCGGCTACGAAAGAATCCCAGCAGTGGATGTTCCGGCCAGGCGGTGGCAGTGTGGCGATTGACATACGGGTCCTGAAGCCTGGTCAACAAGCAGCCGTGCGGAAAACGACGGAGCCAAGCCAGAAGACGTCTACACCGGGCAGTGACGGCGTGTGCAATTAAATGAATTTATGTTGTCTTCCCTTTCCCCTACAAACATGGTTAGTCCCTTGTCTATATTGAGTAACTGTACATCGCTTTGAGCCCACTGGGGAAAGAGATTAATAAATGGAAAGTGTTATTATTATTATTAATATATGTATATGAGCCATTATATGCCCTTAACAAAATACACACAGGTTTTATACATGAAAATTACAGTTCAGTATTTCTTACAGGTTATAGTGGGGGTGCAGTGCGTAGTTTTCCTTACATTGCTTGCCTCTGTGCAGCCATCCTGGACTTCCTCGGGGGTCTCCCATCCAAATACTAAAGAGAGTCTAGCACTCCTACGTTTCCAGGATCTGATGAGATCAAGCCAGCCTGCGCCACACAGGCCAGGGCGAGAGACAAACAGAGGTGGCTTGCCCTTACCTGCCTCTACATAGCAAACAGCGTTCCCTCTAAGCTTAGTGTGAGCTAGCTCACAGTTTTTTTAGCCTCCGGCTCACACATTTTTGTCTTCGCTCAGGAAGGAGGGCTCCAGAGCAAACTAATTGATGCAGCAGACAAATCGCTCCCTCACAACTTTAATGGCAGTGGCTCACAAAGTAGAGTCTTTGCTCACAAGACTCCGCAGCTTAGAGGGAGCATTGATAGCAACGCGGGACTTCCTCAGAGGTCTCCCATCCAAGTACTAACCAGGGCCGACCCTGCTTAGCTTCTGGGTTAGTGTCAGCTAAGCTGCCATGGAGGTTTGGGGGGGGGGGTCGGTTGTATTCTAATTGCCTTTGCATTCCTTCTGTGCTTTTTCGCTGCTGTAACGCTTATCTCTAAGTTCTGCAGGCGGTGGGATGTTGATATCTAGTTCTAAGGGAACCGTGGGAGTGAGCTTGGTTCCCAGCTTCAGTGCAAAACGGCCGGAGCGCCTTCTCCCGCACGCGGGAGTGTGGCTAATTGGCCAGGGCAGTGGGGGGGGTTGTGCATACGAATACCCTATATCCTATTACGCCCCAGGGGCAGCCGCCATTCTTAACAGTGCCTATGTTAATGCATCTATGGCTCTTCAATAAAGTATTACCTTTCCTGATAAGCGTGTACTACGTTGTTGGCTGTGGGTTCTGACATTCTGTTAAGAATGGCGGCTGCCCCTTGGGCATAATAGGATATAGGGTATTTGTATGCACCCCCCCACTGCTCCCCCACAGCAACCCCAGCCTGGAGATGTGCCCATTTGGCTCAGGGCAAGACTGCTGTGAGTTTAACAAATACTTCCAGAAAGGCAGGCAGTGCGATTTCAATAAGAAGCCTGAGTCTATGTGCACACACACGTCAGAGGCTGACCTCCCTTACCACCACGTGGCAGCCTAGAGTTGCAGAAGGCAGCAGCCAAAGCATCTGCGGATGGTCCACAGATTCCAAACAGCCCCGGTCCCCGCCCCACCAGCCGAGGGAAGCCCAGCACCGGCCCTGGCGACGGGCATGTGTGGCAGCTCATAGGGAGAAATGCAAAACTCCTCTGCCGTGTTTGTGCAACTTGCTGAGCTGCTTGCATAAGCAGGTGATGCAAGACGCACATCAAGGCCAGGCAGCAAAAGAGGTTCAAATGCCTCAGACTAACCCGGGGGGAAAACACGATCTAAGAAAAAAAGAATTGGTGGTCCTCCAGAGACCTGCTCGAAGCAGCTCATAGAAACAGTTAACACCACAGAAATACTTTTTTTTGTTTTTTAATCACCACTAATGAAAGAACCTGTCTGGAGTGCAGAAAGAATCCCCAGGTACAGGTGACCCCCCCCCTTTTCCTGAGAGCTGCAGAGAGGGTTGCTCGTGCAGAGAGGGTTAAAATCAGGATGCTGTGGTCAGTGTTGCCTCTAAGCTGAGTTGGTGTGAGGTAGCTCACAGTTTTTTAGCCTCCGGCTCACACATTTTTGTCTTAGCTCAGGAAGGAGGGGCTCCAGAGCAAACTAATTCATGCAGGAGCCAAATTCCTCACTCCCAACTTTAATGCCAGTAGCTCACAAAGTAGAATTTTTGCTCACAAGACTCCACAGCTTAGAGGGAGCATCGGTTGGGGTTCCTTCCTGCTTAAGCACGTCTCCCCAACCACAAAGACCTGGTTCAAATCCTCACTTAGCTCAGCGGGTGACTTTGCACGAGTCACCTGTCAGCCTAGCCTGCCTCACTGGGTCGTTGTCAGTTTCCACTGATACGCAGGGGGCAATTTTAGTCCATTCCCCTCTCCTGCCGTAGACATCAGACTCACCTCCTCAGGCTGTTTCTGGGGGACGCCTGCCCCTCAGGAATCATTTGGGGTTGTAGTGGGAAGTAGGGGGCAGTGAGGAAATCCAGCTGTGACGGAAAACCCTTCTGTCTGCAGGATCCAAGCCACTGTGATTATTTTTCTCAATATTTACAGAGGGAAAGTAGCCATGAGGGGCTGGGGCCCATGTGAAGGAAAGAAGGGCTATTTTGTGTTTGGTGTAGTGGTTAAGTGTGTGGACTCTAATCTGGGAGAACCAGGTTTGATTCCCCACTCCTCCACTTGTACCCGCTGATGTGACCTTGGGTCAGTCACAAGCTCTGGCACAGCTGTCCCTGGAAAAGAGCAGTTTCTGTCCGGAGCTCTCTCAGCCTCACCCACCTCACAGGGTGTCTGTTGTGGGGAGGGGAAGGGAAAGGAGTTTGTAAGCCGCTCTGAGACACCTTTGGGTAGTGAAGGGCGAGGTATGAATCCAATCTCTTCTCTCTTCTTCTCTCTCTATTTAGCTTTTAACCCACTGTGGGGGGCAGGGGGAATAAAAGTATCTATACAGTTTTCCCAGTGGGGGTGAGGCAATTTGAGGCAGGCAAAGAGTAATGTTAGGGGCACTGTTCCCTCTAAGCTGAGTTAGGGTGAGCCAGCTCATAGTTTTTTAGCCTCCGGCTCACACATTTCTGTCTTCGCTCAGGAAGGAGGGCTCCAGAGCAAACTGATTGATGCAGTAGCCAAATCGCTCGCTCACAACTTTTAATTCCAGTGGCTCACAAAGTAGAATTTTTGCTCGCAAGACTCCACAGCTTAGAGGAAGCATTGGGTGTTCCCTCCCACACACACACACACACAAAAACCATGGCTCCAAGAAAGCTCTTTCATGTTCTCTGGAGATACAGCTCACTCCTGGCAATCTGTGAAACATTTGCTTTACTCACAGAGAAAGAAGTTTACAAGGCAGCAAAAATACCCCAGATATCAACAGCATCAGCCATTATTAAAGTCAGATGTTTTCCACCCCATGTGGAAGTGTGTTTTCAGGCTATGGGCATTTGGGAAATGGAAAACACAAAGTCTTCTGCCACCAGAACAGGTCCCGTCCGTCCCCCCTTTTATGGGACATTTTCTACCCTAAGGTACACTGGAATTTGGCTTGGGATACAAATATTCCCTGGGATGCGAGTTTTTTTCCTTAGCAGTTC
>NW_015163658.1:298642-309424 GCF_001447785.1 Gekko japonicus | reverse complement strand
AGTACAGCAGGATTGTAATGCCTGTGAAATTTGTTATTTTTATTGCTTTATTGCATACAGCATACTGTTGTACTGTCCCTATAGTTTTCTAATCAGCTTTTGTTTCACTGTTTGACTTACGTATTGTTCTGTCTTATTGTATAAACCATACTATTTTACTGTGCTGTTCACAAATGTTGTAATCTTGTGCTATTGTATTCATTTTATGTCCTATATGGCTCTGATTCCATTGTTATTAAATGCAGTGAGAAGGAGTGGACTATAACAAAATCAATGAATAGTACTAAGATTTAAGGTCATTTAGGGGTTTCAAAAGTGGGTGGGTGTGTTTTGTTGATTTCCTCCTCTCACCAGAGACCCCAGCTTTGCTCACTATGGTGTTCTGGAGAATTCTGACACCTCTCCCCCCGGTCAAAGGCTCAGTCAAATCTCACCGCGCCTCTGTCCTCCCCAACTTACATGAATTTTGGCAACGTATTCTACAAGCCCTATGGGTCGATGCACATGTTATGGGGCCGCAGCGACTCCTAACTCTTTTGACAAATTACCCTGTATGATTTTCTGGTTGCATTTGCACTTTACATTTTTAAGCAGACGCTTGTAAAACGTAGTATGTGACTCTTTTTAACTTAAAAGGTTTGGAAACAGGACATTCAGACACGGGAGTTTAATTGGGCAGGCACAGGAGAATGGAAAGGAGGCCGGAATACATCAGTCTGGGGAAGCATAAGAACATAAGAACATAAGAGATGCCAATGTTGGATCAGGCCAAAGGCCCATCTAGTCCAACACTCTGTATCACAGTGGCCAGAAATACCAGTGCCATCAGGAGGTCCAGCAGTGGGGCCAGGACACTAGAAGCCCTCCCACTGTTGCCCCCCCCCCAAGCACCAAGATGACAGAGCATCACTTGCTCCAGAGCCCCTATCTATACCTTGTGGCTAATAGCCACTGATGGACCTCTGCTCCATTTGCTTATCTAATTCCCTTTTGAAGCCGTCCATGCTTGTAGCCGCCACCACTTCCTGTGGCAGTGAATTCCAACTGCGAATCACTCTTTGGGTGAAGAAGGACTGCCTTTTATCCGTTCTAACCCGACTGCTCAGCAATTTCATGGAGTGCCCACAAAGAGTTCTTGTATTGTGAGAAAGGGAGAAAAGTACCTCTTTCTCTGCCTGCTCTTTCCCATGCATAATCTTATACAACTCCACATCTGGGGCACAAATCCAGCAGCTGCTGTTCTGCGACTCCTCCACACACACACACACACACACCACTTCAGCCAGTAATCTAGTTTTCGGCACATACCCTCCGTTGAGTGTCGGCGTCAGGCCAAAGAGCGTGCACAGGCCGACGGACATGAGCAGAGAGCTGAGGACAGTCACGACCGCCGCCAGGGCCAAACCCCATTTTGATTTCACCAGGTCGATCTTGCCTGCGGGAGAGAGAGCAAAGGGTCTACTACTTCAGTCCCTGGATTGAGACAAAGCACCACCCCCAAAGCTAGAGAGGTGAGGCCAGGGCAGCGGACAGGGCGCGGTCTGCAGCAGGCCTGTCTATGCCCATGTGTCTCTTTCGGGAGACATGTCCCAATTCTGAAACAAGGCGGTTGGTCTGACAACGTCAAACATATCCTTTAAAGCAAGGGTGTCAAACATGTGGCCCGGGGGCCAGATCAGGCCCCCGGAGGGCTTCCATCAGGCCCGCAGTGGAACTGGCTGCCTTCTGCTTCTGCTTCCCGTTCTGCTGCTGCTGCGTCATCGTAGGTTTGCAGCTTACAGAGACACACCTGAACAGCATACTCAAGATTGCAACAGCACAGACATTTTGGTGCAATAATTCAGAGCAAGAGGTGTCAGTGATCAGACACTCTTAAATAAATGAAATACTGCAAGAGTGCTAAATGTTTCAAGCATGTTTTTAAGTTTTAAAAAAAAGCATTTGTGTTTGTGTCCTTTATAAAGTTTATATCTCCGCTACCTGACGTTACATGTTATGACACATGTGGCCCGGCCCAACAAGATCTCATGTATGTCAGATCCGGCCCTCGTAACAAATGAGTTCGACACCCCTGCTTTAAAGCCCTGTCTGGCCTGGGACCAGCATACCTTAAGGACAGCCTTCTACCATAGGAACCTACCCACTCACTCCGGTCATCCTCGGACGCCCCCTGCTTCAGTTGTTCCTGCCACTTGGGGCTAGACCAGGAGGGGGGGCGCCAGGCACCTAAGAAAGGGCCCTCTCTGTAATGGCACCAAATCTTTGGAGCTCTCCCCCCAGGGAGACTCACCTGTCTCCCCCTACTGTTGTGTTTCGCCGGCAGTTGAAGACTTCTTTGTTTCACCCGGCATACCCCCAATAACAGTTATTGGCCATCCTTTAGTGTTGCTTATGTTATTTTATAATTGTAAGTTTTTTTAAAAAATTGTTTAAGCATTTAATTTTCTACGTTCGCCACCTTCTAGACTCTGATTAGAAAGGGGGGCACAAAAATGTTCTTGAATAAATAAATAAATAATCTCAAAGGCAGGATGCAATGAAAAATGAAAATTAGCTGTTGTAGATTTCCCAGGTTGCCTGGCCGTGGTCTTGGCATTGTCAGACCTGACGTTTCGCCAGTAGCTGTGACTGGCATCCTCAGAGGTATAACACAGAAAGATGAAGGACTCCCTGCGTCAAGGTGAGAAGAAAAATGGTAGGCAGGTCATTTATATCTACTCAGGAAGGTGGGGCAGGGCTGAGTTACCAGCAACTCCTACAAGATAATGGCTCAGCCCTACCCCACCTTCCTGAGTAGATACAAATGACCTGCCTACCATTTTTCTTCTCACCTTGACACAGAGAGTACTCCATCTTTCTGTGTTATACCTCCTAACAGTTTAATTTACCAGTTTATATATCACTCAGCTTTCTCTTTCTCCCACTGTCTACCCTTCCCTTTTTTTCTTTTAAGCGAAATACCTCCCCTTTTTAGGGGAGCTAATAAAACCTTTATTAAAAAAAAAAAATGCACATGTCCTCTCTCCAAAACCACAGCCAAGGTCCTCCTTCTCCAGGCCCCAAAGCAATCCCACCAAACGCTGCAGAAGCCCTTAAAATAATGCCCTTTCCGGCGTGTACTGAAGAGACCTCCAAGCTGCTGTTTCTCTCCCTGCTTCCTTCCCAGGCAGGCACTGCAGGCACTGGCCACTCTGCCGCTTCACCACGCAGGGAGAAACCTAGTTCTGCAGCCCCCTGGACGGAGCCTGCCAGCCCCCTCCAACTCACGCGTAGAGAAGTAGATGTAGGCGAAGAGGATGATGTAGGTGGTGACGAGGGGGATCAGCTCTGCGATGCCGATCTCCTCCTTGAAGTGGACGTGGACGATCTGCTCCTCCCGCAGGGTGCAGTTGGGGCTGGGGTGCAGCAGCTTGAGGCGGGAGCGGAGGCTGGAGAGGAACCTGCCGGGAAAGCACAAAGGACACCGCGTTCGAGACGTGCTCTCTCCGCCAGTGCTCCCTCTGAGCTGTGGAGTCCTGTGAGCAAAGTTCTACTTTGCAGCTACGGGCATCAAAGTTGTGAGCGAGCGATTTGGCTGTTGCATAAATTAGACAAAAATGAGTGAGCCAGAGGCTAAGAAACTCTGAGCTGGCTCACACTAACTCAGCTTAGACGGAACACTGCTTGTGAGCAAAAATTCTACTTTGTGAGCTGCTGGCATTAAAGTTGTGAGTGAGCCATTTGGCTGCTGCATAAATCAGTTTGCTCTGGAGCCCTCCTTCCCGAGCAGAGACAAAAACGTGTGAGCCGCAGGCTAAAAAACTGTGAGCTGGCTCACACTAACTCAGCTTAGAGGGAACACTGCTCTCCAGCCCAACTGGCCTTTTGAGGGAAGGCTCTCTGTGGTTGTAGCACAGAACTGGAAACCTACAGGGCTCCTCTATAACTTCTGCCAAGCAGGTTTATCCCACGGGCTTCCAATTATGGGCTGGACATCATTTATTACGTTTTCATCCTGCACGTCTTTGGAGAAACTCTGGGCGGCACACCTCATTCTCTTTTCCCCCATTTTGTTTGCAAAAGCCTGTGAGCTGGCCTAGGAGGAGAGGCGTGTCATCCAGTGAGCTTCCGTGGCAAAACGGGGATCTGAACCACGAAGCCGAAGCTCACTGGCCAGCCACACGCTCCTACCCGGGACGAATGAAACAAGCACTGCTGCAAACTTGACCATGGGTTACTTCTCAGCATTCATAAGAGCATAAGGAGAGCCTTTCTGGATCAGAGCAGTGGTCCATCCAGTCCAGCATCCTGTCTCACACTGGAGGGCCAACAACGGGGCAGAGAGGCCGAGGCCTTCCCCTGAAAGGAACATCAGAGGAGCCCTGCTGGATTAGATCAGGGAGGGTCCCTCTAGTCCAGCCTCCCATCTCACTCGTGGGCCAGCCAGTTCCTCTGGAGGGCCAACAACAGGGCACAGATGCCGAGGCCTTCCCCTGAGAAGAACCTCAGAAGAGCCCTGCTGGGTCAGACCAGGGAGGATCCATCTAGTCCAGCATCCCATCTCACACAGTGGCCAGCCAGTTCGTCTGGAGGTCCAGCAACAGGGCAGAGAGGCCAAGGCCTTCCCCTGATAAGAACTTCAGAAGAGCCCTGCTGGGTCAGACCAGGGAAGGTCCATCTAGTCCAGCATCCGATCTCACACAGGGGCCAACCAGTTCCTCTGGAGGGCCAACAACAGGGCAAAGAGGCCGAGGCCTTCCCCTGATAAGATCATCAGAAGAGCCCTGCTGGATCAGACCAATAGTCCATCTAGTCCAGCATCCTGTCTCACACTGTAGCCAACCATTTCCTCTGGACAGCCAACAATGCAGCAGAGGATCTGATGTTGCCTCCTGGCTCTAGGATTCAGAGGATTAATGCCTCTGAATGTGGAGGTTCCCCTCAATCACTATGGCTAGTAGCTACTGATAGACCAGTGCCATCAGGAGGTCCACCAGTGGTGTCTTCCACGACCTTATCATGATCACCTGTACACACAATGAGAATTCAACTCCCACCTGGAATCGTAGTGCTGCAGAGCCAAGGTGACGGTGTAGGATACCACCCGCTTCCTATTGTACAGGTTCACCCCGCTGTACTTCCCTGGAACTCCGAACAACAGATCTGAGGAAGTGCGAGAAACACACTGAAGGTTGAAAGGTGCGATTGAGTAGGAAATACGGTTCTTTGCCTTTCCTAAGAAACTGACACACATTCCTATTCCGGGTGTGTGTGGGGGGCGGATACTTTTGTGGATCCGGAAAAAAATTACCTTAAAGCATCCCCAACAACAAGCATTTCCTGGACACATAAAACTCCTCCTTCCAAAAAAAGGTAAAGGTAAAGGTTCCCTTGCTCGAAAGCCAGTCGAGTCCGACTCTAGGGTTGTGGTGTTCATCTACGTTTCAAAGCCGAAGAGCCAGCGCTGTCCGAAGACGTTTCCGTGGTCATGTGGCCGGCATGACTAAACACCAAGGCACACGGAACACTGTTACCTTCCCACCGAAGTGGTACCTATTTATCTACTTGCAATTTCTTGCTTTCGAACTGCTAGGTTGGCAAGAGCTGGAACTAGAGACAGGAGCTCACTCCGTCATGCGGCACACTCGGGTCTCGAACTTCTCGGGTCCTCCTTCCAAAACTGCCTGCTAAATTTTCTTCTCAATGGTGACACTGTCCAGCTGCCTATGCACAAGACCCCAATCCCAGTCTGATTTACGTCTGGGAAATGCCTTGAGATGCTTTATGAGGAAGCCACTCTTATATCCCGCCAAAGAGATTAGCAGGTAACGTTGATGAAGTTACTCGGTCAGTATAAGGGCTCACGGGTACGAAGATGCAAATCCCGTTAACATTTTGAAGGAAAAAAAAATAAAATAACGTATTTATAAGCCCTATTCACCACTGTGTTGGAAGAAATGTGGGCAGGTGGGACCCTATGCACACTGTTGGTGGCAATGTGAGAAAATTCAGCCATTTTGGAAGGAAGTATTACATCAAATAGCAGTAATAACTGGCTATGAGGTGCCCTATTCCCCTGCACTAATATTTTTGAATTACTGGCCAGAAGTCTCAGTGTCACAAATCAGGAAGAAACTTATCTCTATCCTTTTGGTGGCAGCAAAATCAGTCATAGCTTTAACATGGAAGGGTCCATCCGCCTACACTCGCATTATCGTACCGGAAGATATGGGAGATTTATGTAATGGAAAAAATTACATATCAGATAAATCAGTACGAATTAAACCCACCACACAACGTCTTTGCAGACGTGTAGTTTATTATACTAGATTTTTTTGGTCACAGCTTGAGGAAATTCCCAAATGATCAAAATCTTTATACTTATACTTATGTACATTATATTATAGGTATGGTACTGCTATTGGCTTATGATGTCATTCTTTCTTTATGGATATTGCATTAGTTGTATAAGTTTGAACAGCCATAACTCTCTAATGTACACTTTGTTACACTGTTTATAGTTTCTGTTATTGTTTTATGTATGTGAAAATTAAATAATAATTGTAAAAAATTGATAAGAGAAGAAGAGATTGGATTTATACCCCGCCCTTCACTACCCAAGGGAGTCTCAGAGCGGCTTACAGTCCCCTTTTCCTTCCCCTCCCCACAATGGACAACCTGTGAGGTAGGTGGGGCCGAGAGAGCTCTTGACAGAAACGGTCTTTTTCAAGGACAGCTCTTATCAGAACTCTAGCTTGCCCAAGGTCATCTAGCAGCTGCAAGTGGAGGAGTGGGGAATCAAACCCGGTTCTCCCAGGTTACAGTCCACGCACCTAACCACTACACCAAACTGGCACGGCTTCAGTCTAGAAAATGCACAGCTTCAGTCTAGACAATTCCCACGGAAGATTCCTATACTCCAGTAAGAGCCTCAGATACTGCTAGAAACGACAAATCCAGATGGACTGGAAACGCATGTGCAAAGCGAGTTCCATTCCCATCAGGTTGTGCCAGGAAGCCGTCAGAACCTCTCCTGCCCATCCCCATTCTTAATCCACCTCCTGTCACCGAAGGCTTCCTACCTTTGGGGGTAGCCGATGTCTGCAACGTCTTTGGTTCGTGCTGGTGGATCGTTTTAATGATGTCGGGATCATTATTGAAGTGCTCCCGGTCGTTCTGCCAGAAGTTCCCCGGGGACAGGAGCAGGCAGCCATGTTCTGGAAGCAGGCCCCGGAGCTTCTTCAAGTTGGGCAGGAGATCTGTCACCTGAAGGCAGACTTCTTCCAGACTTTTGACACTGGGGCTTAAAAGAAGCAGCAGCCAGGAGCTGGAGTTTATCACGGCGCTCACAAACAGCCGAGCCACAAAAACATCACTGGGAACGCAATTTCACAGTCCCTCCGATAGAAGGCCACCAACGTGAAACTCCTTTTCAATCGTTTTTGCCAGTTCTATTGCCTGCCAGGCTGCCCCCTCTGGTTTTTTCTGCTTGTCCACGTGAAATTCACATGCTCTCCCATCTAGTACTACAACCTTTGGCAGGTGCTCTGGTCATCTTCCCTCCTCCCACTCCCATCTGGCTTTGCCTTCTGCCCTCACTCTCCTCCACTACAGTGTTTGGGAAGTCACACTGAATATAACGTCTCTCCTCTTTGGCTGTAATCATGCCCACTCTCGTTTCACCATCATCACACACACTCCCCAGCTTCTAGCCCACACCACCTCTCCGATGCCAGGGGGTGTGGCATATGCTAATGAGTTATGCTAATGAGCTCCTGCACCTCTCCTTCTACGAAATGACCCCTACCTCCGATAGAAGACCACCAACGTGAAACGCCTTTTCATTCATTTTTGCCGGTTCTCTTGCCTGCCAGGCTGCCCCCTCTGGTTTGTTTTGTTTGTCCACGTGAAATTCACATGCTCTCCCATCTAGTACTACAACCTTTGGCAGGTGCTCTGGTCATCTTCCCTCCTCCCACTCCTGTCTGGCTCTCGAATCTTGCTGTGCTACTACAGACCAACATGGCTACCCCTCTGAAAAGATTCGTGGGTTATAAGCTTCTGAGATACTTGTTGTTAGATACTTTGCTTCTCGAAAGTTCACACTCTGAAAACATTCTTGGTCTCCAAGCTGCAGACCAACACGAATCCCCTCTGAAGCTATCAGCAGCCGATAGGAATAGATCCTGATGTCTGTGGAACGTGAATCAGCATGTCTGAGGACAGATGACAGACCGCAGCTCAGATTCAGAGAAGCCTGGCTATATCTGTTAGCCTACCAGATGCTCATGAAAATAAATTGCATTTGTGAAGAACATAAGTTTCGACACGCCGCTCGTTTCTGTGGGCTTGTCATGTAACTGCTGGAGTTAGCTGCTTATTAATTTTATTATATTATTTCATTTTATTTTTTTAAACGGAGCAGTCTTGTTTAGGAGATACAATTACGAGCCAAGTTTGTGTGTCCTTGCTCATTTTAATAGGTATTTTAATTTGCAAGAAAGGACAAAGATTATCTTTGCAGCATTATCGTGAAAGTGTGTAGGCTTTCTAAATGCTAATTAATTCCAAGCGCTAGCTCGGTACCTGCTGCTTCAAAGGCTGGTGGCTTGTATTCATCGTCTGACTGACACCTGTTCTGCCGCTTGGAAAAGGGAAAGAAGAAAAATAAACACTGCACATACTAATGCTGGCTCGGCGGAATGGCTAGAGGAAATGCTTTCCCAGGCTCAGAGCCGGCTATACGTGCAGTTTGGGGCCTCAGTTTATGAAGGGGGGTCTCTTAAAATCTTCACGATTTTTATTTTCTTCATTTTTACCCAAGGTGGCTTACGTAATTCTCCATTCCAACATTGTGAGGTAGCTTTGACTTAAAGCATGTGCCTGGCCCAAGGTCATAAGAACCTAAGAGAAGCCAATGTTGGATCAGGCCAGTGGCCCATCCAGTCCAACACTCTGTGTCACACAGTGGCCAAAAATACCAGGTGCCATCAGGAGGTCCAGCAGTGGGGCCAGGAGGACACCAGAAGCCCCTCCCACTGTTGCCCCCCCCCCAAGCACCAAGAGCATCACTTCCCCCAGACTGAGTTTCTATCTATCCCTTGTGGCTAGTAGCCACTGATGGACCTCTGCTCCATCCATCTCTTCACAGTGCAGCTTACCACAATCTCACAATGGGGTGGGGTAAGGGAAGGGTGATCGGGCCATGGGAGAGAGGGAGAGCCCAACAGCGCTTATGTCTCACTCTCTGAAGTTCTCTGTAAAGGTGAAGTGGTATTACGGGCGGGCCGTGGCTCAGTGGAAGAACATCTGGCTAGCATGCAGAAGGTCCCGGGTTCAATCCCTGGCAGCATCCCCAGTTAAGAGGACCAAGCAATAGGTGACGTGGAAAACCTCTGCCGGATCCCCTGGAGAGCCGCTGCCTGTCTGAGTAGACAACACTGACCTTGATGGACCAGCAGTCTGCTTCAGCACAAGGTAGCTTCATGTGCGTGTCATGATATCATCTTAAAAATCAGGACACACGTGGGACTCTGGATACTGAACATCTGCCCTGATATGAAACAGCCTGCCTAGGTGGTGAAGTTCCCTTTGCATGTGGAACAGGAACCCTCCCATGCTTCAGCAGCCACAATGCAGCCACGTGTCATGGGCGTGGATGAGGATGAGCTGACAGAGCCTGCAGAAACCACAGCTGGCCCCTCTGAAGCAGCAGAGGAGGATATTTTATTATTTATTTATTTATTCCTTTAGATTGGTGTCCCACCTAGCCGAGGCACACTGGCAAGGGCCTGTAACAGCAGTCTTCAAACCTAGCCCAGATAAGAAGGAAGAACTGCAAGCTGAAAGTCCTCCTGACTCACCCCCACGTATGACTCATTTAAGGGAGCGACTGTGGCAAAACTTAGCAAGCAGGCAATGAGAGGCCAGGCTACAGGGGAGGCGCTCAGCTAGCCCAGAGTTCTAACAGGAGCCTGGCCGATCGTGCAGCTGGCTAATTGGAGCATTTAACTCCACACTCTGGGCAGTACCCTTCATGGAAGCAACAAGTCGGCTTTGTGCTGCTAGCATCCACTCCGGCTCGGCTCTTGCATCTAGACCTTTGGACCCCCTGGCTTTGGACTTGGCTCTGTGTTCCTGGCTCCTGACCCAGGCTTGGCTTTGGACTACGCTTCCAGTTAGTAATTTTGGACTTGGCTCTGTGTTCCTGGCTCCTGACCCCGTCTTGGCTTTGGACTACGCTTCCGGTTAGTAATTTTGGACTTGGCTCTGTGTTCCTGGCTCCTGACCCCGGCTTGGCTTTGGACTTTGCACTGTCTTCTTGGCTCCTAACCTTGGCCTGTTCTGGACTCCCTCTGACTGGCACCCCAGCCCGTGACACCATGTAGAGCCTCCTGCAGCGTTACTGGAGTAACAGACCACAGGACAAACGAGAGCAAATTGCTGGACAAGCCTGCCACCCCCTCTGAACCGGGATCACCTACCCGTCGCGCAAGGCGTGATTTCTGATTTCCTCCACAAGCTGAAAGACACGGGAGAGGGGTGATCGAAACACATCAACGGCCAGGAAGTGCTTGGGCCACGGGGAGACCGTCGCTTTCACCAGGACCTGCTGGATGTAGGCTACAGGGGCACCGGTGTACTGCGGAGGAAAGGAAGGAGGAGGGTACACAAAGGAACATGGGAGAGCAAGGTCAGAGTGCACAGAGGGGGCCTCTTCGGCAAGCAGGGGCTGCACGCCAGGCCCTTCCCATAAAGGATGTCCAACGTGCTCCTGGTTCAAACAACATTGCCCAACGTTCT
>NW_015163658.1:291286-298608 GCF_001447785.1 Gekko japonicus | reverse complement strand
GGCACCTCTTCTCACACATACTTCACATGCACCCATCTCTACAAGCACCGGTGAGGTTTGGGCAGCCAGTGGCACAGGAAAGAGAAGACAACTGCACTGGTATAGGAGAGGATTTACAGAAGCAGATTTTGGAGGGGGAGGAGATTGGATTTATACTCCGCCCTTCACTACCCAAGGGAGCCTCAGAACGGCTCACAAACTCCTTTCCCTTCCCCTCCCCACAACAGACACCCCCTGTGAGGGAGGTGGGGCCGAGAGAGCTCTTGACAGAAACTGCTCTTTTTCAAGGACAGCTCTCGTCAGAACTACGGCTTGCCCAAGGTCATCCAGCAGGTGCAAGTGGAGGAGTGGGGAATCAAACCCAGTTCTCCCAGATTAGAGTCCGCGCACTTAACCCACTACACCAAACTAGCTCTCAGAAGAGACTGGATTTATACCCCGCCCTTCACTACCCAAAGGTGTCTCAGAGCGGCTTACAACCTCCTTCCCCTTCCCCTCCCCACAACAGACACCCTGTGAGGCAGGCGGGGCTGAGAGAGCTCTTGACAGAAACTGCTCTTTTTTCAAGAACAGATACTGTACTCTTTAAGATCCCACACAGTACTATCAGAACCCTCACTGACTGAACTCACTAACTGAACAATTCCAACTGACTTTTTAAACTGATTTTTCTATAACTGACTGACTGACACCCACACAGATCCACACAAAACAACTTCTCCCACACTCTGTCATCCTCCAATCACACCCCACTTGTCTCTCTCAGTCACTGTACTCTGCATTCACTGCACTGCAACCAAACATTTAAAGAGACACACACACTCTAAAACAAGGAACCATTACAAGCTCTGACAGAACTGTGGCTTGCCCAAGGTCATCCAGCCAGGTGCAAGTGGAGGAGTGGGGAATCAAACCTGGTTCTCCCAGATTAGAGTCCGCACACTTAACCACCATACCAAACCGGAAGAGGGGATTGGAGGGAGAAGAGAAACACAGATTTGTGGGTGGAGCCAGGGAAGCCCACAAAGAGAACACAAACAGGAGTGAGAGAAAGAAACCCTCTGTGCCTTGGGAAAAGGCAATGCAGACACGGGAGGGAGGGGAGCCAACCTTTACCATGCCATGCCAAAAGAAAACAGCCAAGCAAGATCCAAAGACCGCCTGAGTTTTGCTCACTGCACTCTGCTGTGCCAGACATACCCAGTCAGGCCTTTCACTGGGCTCTCCTTGCTGGTGGGCTGGGTAGGACACGGGCTGTGAATAGTCCTTCACAGAGGTGGTATATTCCACAGGTCCGGTGCCGGGTAACGGGAGCTTCAGCAATGGATAGCTAAGAAGCAAGACACAGGAAGCATTATATTCTTAGGCAACCGCAAGTTACGCAGTTACACAAGTGGCAAGGAGGACCACGAACAGCGCCTCTGAAATGACACAAGAAGGCTGGTGCGATGTTGCAAATTATACCTAGACCCCTCTATATTTGAGATAGTTTTATTTCACCATCCAACCCAGGGTCTCCAAAGTTACTAAGCAGCAGAAGAAGAGGATTTATACCCCATTGGATTTATACCCCATGGCCCTTCACTACCCAAAGGTGTCTCAGAGCGGCTGACAAACTCCTTTTCCTTCCCCCCCCCAATAGGCACCCTGTGAGGTCGGTGGGGCTGAGAGAGCTCTTTTGAGGACTGCTCCTGAGAGAACAGCTCTGAGAGAACTTGTCACTGACCCAAGGTCACACCAGCAGCTGCATGTGGAGGAGTGGGGAATCAAATGTAGAGGACTGGGGAAAGTCCGCACTCCTAACCACTACACCAAACAGGACCCTTTTTGAGACATATCCGTCACTTCTGTGCCCCTGCTAGCCCAGCTGGCAGCTGACGAAAGCTCAGACGGCGATCCCGAACCCAGTGACGGCCAGCTTGCAGACTGACCTACTTGTTCTGGTTTGTTCATGCATAATTTATCCACATACAGAACAAAAGGACGTTCCTAAACCAAGATACCTTAACATTTCATACAGCTCTCCCCCAAACAAGAAATGGAACATTGCGCAGGGGCGCTGAAGGGTTAGATCTTGTCGTCTGACTTGCCCTTTCGGCAGTTTGTCCTTTGTTCTCAGGTGTCCGTCAAGTAAAGATCCTGCCCTCTGAGTGCCTCTGAATTTAACAAGTAATTTAACCAGCCATTAAGAAGAACAGACACCTCTAAGAGCCTCTGAATGTCACCTTTCAAGCTACTGCTAGGAAGGCTGAGAAGGCTTTGAAGGGTGACCTGAAGGAAGTTAACAGCTTCTGAGTAAGCCTCTAGAGGAGAATCTTGTTGCACGCAGAGAGTAAATGGATCCGAAAGCAGAAGGTAGCTGCAGATTTGTGAAACCAAGAAGGGGTCCACAATCCATTCTCACCAATGTTACCCTTGAAGGAACAGAACATGCAGCACAGCCAGGCTGCGATACAAGTCAGCCTGCAACCGGTCTATGTGTGTGTGTGCATGTGTGTGTGTGCCTTACACAAACACATGAAACTGACATTGGTGTGGTGTGGTTAAGTGCGCGGACTCTAATCTGGGAGATCCGGGTTTGATTCCCCACTACTCCACTAGCAGCTGGCTGGATGACCTTGGGCAAGCCGTAGTTCTGTCAGAGCTGTTCTCTCAAGGACAGTCCTCTAAAAAGCTCTCTCGGCCCCACCTACCTCCCAGGGTGTCTGTTGTGGGGAGGGGAAGAGAAAGGAGTTTGTAAGCTGCTCTGAGACTCCTTTGGGTAGTGAAGGGTAGGGTATAAATCCAATCTCCTCCTCATCTTTACTGATTCGGAACATTTTATTTATTTATTTTTTGATTTGATTTGATTTGACTGGTACCCCACCCTCCCCGCCGAAGCAGGGCGGCTTACACAAAACTGCAAACAAATGAATAACACATAAAAACATCGATATAAATATCCTCATAAAACACAACATAGTTACTAAAAATGGTTTATATGACAATGGCGGTGCAATAGCAGCAAAGTCAGCAAATGATTTTTCTGCCCGCAGGCTCAGGCTGGATGGTGGTGTTGGGTCCAGGGTCTCAGATCATTAGATGCAGCTCCTTACCTAAAGGCTTGGTGGAAGAGCTCCGTTGTACAGGCCCTGCGGAACTCTTCCAGGAGCTCATTCCACTGGGTTGGAGCCGCCACTGAAAAGGCCGTGGCCCTAGTTGATGCCAGCCTGGCGTCCTTGGGGCCAGGGAGGGCCAAGCGATTTTATACACCCTTCTTTTCTCCTGATACAGTCAGACCACTAATCCACCCAGTAATCCACCTATCTCAGTACTGTCTCCTTACAGACAGGACCTCTCCAAGGTCTCAGAAAGAAAAGGATCTGTTTCAACACCTGCAAGATACCAGGGGGACTGAGCCTGCGATCGTCACCATCCAAAGCAGGGGCTCCGCCTCTCTTACACAGGCCCCTTAACCTCCCCCAGCACTTCAGGCATTTCCCATTGGAGGAAGGCTTCCTTGGGCTTTAAAGCCTGCCTGTGCAGATTGGAAGGATGCAGGCAACGTTTTTAAACGTAGCCATTTTTAAAGCATAATGACTTGGCCAGCGTCAACCTAAAGCCCTGGATCAACGGGTGCCTCACCAGCAGGCCAGGACACAGAGGGCGGTGAAGAGGATGATGGGGATTGGGCAGGAAGCGCAGAGTAGCCCGTGGTTGTAGAACGCCTGCGATATCTTCTCACGCAGCCTGTCAGTCAAGGTCATCCTCAGCTGTCCATCAGGTACCTGCCATCCCGGAAAGCGTCAGGGGAGGGGTCGCTGGAGCCTACCATGAGCAGCGTTTTGGAGAAGGCACAGCGCAGGGCAAATTCTGAAAGAGAAGGCATCATAAAAGTTCCTCATCAAAGGCTCCTAAGTAAGCTCAAAATCATGGGATAAAAGGACAAGTCCTTTTATGGATCAAAAACTGGCTAATTCATAGAAAACAGAGAGTGAGTGTAGGTGGGCAATTTTCTCAGTGGAGGGTGGTAAGCAGTGGGGTACCGCAGGGATCAGTACTTGGTCCACTGCTTTTTAACTTGTTCATTAATGATTTGGAGATGGGAGTAAGCAGTGAAGTGGCTAAATTTGCGGATGATACAAAGTTGTTCAAGGTGGTGAAAACCAGTGAGGATTGTGAGGCACTCCAAAGGGATCTGTCAAAGATGGGCAAGTGGGCGTCAACATGGCAAATGGGGTTCAATGTGGCCAAGTGCAAGGTGATGCACATTGGAGCCAAAAATCCTAAATATAAATACACATTGATGGGGTCTGAACTGGCAGAGACAGATCAAGAGAGAGATCTTGGAGTTGTAGTGGATAACTCACTGAAAATGTCGAGACAGTGTGTGACTGCAATAAAGAAGGCCAATGCTATGCTGGGGATTATTAGGAAGGGTATTGAAAACAGATCAGCCAATATAATAATGCCCCTATATAAATCAATGGTGAGACCTCATTTGGAATACTGTGTGCAGTTCTGGGCACCACACCTTAAAAAGGATATTATAGCTTTGGAAAAAGTGCAGAAAAGGGCAACTCGAATGATAAAAGGGTTGGAACACTTTCCCTATGAGGAAAGGTTAAAGCGCTTAGGGCTCTTTAGCTTGGAGAAAAGACGACTGAGGGGTGACATGATCGAGGTTTATAAGATTATGCATGGGAAAGAGCAGGTAAAGAAAGAGGTACTTTTCTCCCTTTCTCACAATACAAGAACTCGTGGGCACTCCATGAAACTGCAGAGCGGTCGGGTTAGAACGGATAAAAGGAAGTACTTCTTCACCCAAAGAGTGATTAACACATGGAATTCACTGCCACAGGAAGTGGTGGCAGCTACAAGCATGGACGGCTTCAAAAGGGAATTAGATAAGCATATGGAGCAGAGGTCCATCAGTGGCTATTAGCCACAAGGTATAGCTAGGGGCTCTGGGGCAAGTGATGCTCTGTCTTCTTGGTGCTTGGGGGGGGGGTCAACAGTGGGAGGGCTTCTAATGTCCTGGCCCCACTGCTGGACCTCCTGATGGCACTGGTATTTCTGGCCACGGACCCCCTGATGGCACCTGGTATTTCTGGCCACTGTGTGACACAGAGTGTTGGACTGGATGGGCCTTTGGCCTGATCCAACATTGGCGTCTCTTATGTTCTTAAGGCGGCACGTGAGGGCACAAAGGGGAATGGGCAAATCGTGCCAGGCCTGGCTTTCCAGAAAAAGTTGCTTCCAGCTTAAGAGAAGCCATTTCCACAAGGGACCTCAGAACCACTTGCACCGGTACTCTGGGAATTGTGATGGCTGCGGCACGCCCAGAAGCTCAAATGACCAAACTGAGGCTATCGTACTTGGGACACATCATGAGAAGACAAGAGTCACTAGAAAAGATAATAATTAGTTGTTGTAGATTTTCCGGGCTTTATGGACGTGGTCTAGGCATTGTAGGACCTGACGTTTCACCAGCAGCTGTGACTGGCATCCTCAGAGGTATAAACGCAGAAAGATGGAGTCCTCTCTACAAGTATATTGCCTTATTAACAAATGTAATACTAACATTTAGTTTAACTGGGTTATGATCTCTCACTCTTGGGTTTTTAGTTAGTGTGAGTATCTTTCCTTTATCCATAGATTTAGTCCCTTCCCATCCTTTTCCTTCCTACCTGCCTACCATTGTGCGACCACGGCCACACAACCCAGAAAACCTACAGCAACTAAGAAACTCCGGCCGTGAAAGCCATCGACAACATGAAGATAATAATGCTGGGGAAAGCTAAAGGCAGCAGGAAGAAAGACTCAACCTCAGATGGATTGATTCAATCAAAGAAACCATGGCTAGGGGTGTGGAATTTTTCTCTCTCTCAGTATTTTTCGGTTCAGGTCTATGGGAACTGGAAAAAAATTCAGTATTCCCGGAAAAAACCTGGATCCTAATACTGGTAAAGTATTTGGATCCAAGATTTTTCAGAAATCCCGAATTAGAGAGAGAGAGAGAGAGAGAGAGAGAGAGAGAGAGAGAGAGAGAGAGAGAGAGAGAGAGAGAGAGAGGGAGAGAGAAAAAAAAGAGAGGGGGGGGGGGGGCAGGAAAGCTGCAAAAAACCAGCTGAGAGGCAGCTCAGCTGAATCTCCTTTGGGCAGTCCTTTTAAACCGGACTGCCCAAAAAAGCCCGCAAAGCAGCTGATCCTGTGGGGAGAACTCTCCCCGCAGGCTCAGCTGGGGCTCTCTCCAGCAGTTCGATCAAACAGGCCAAAAGTGCCCCAGCTGAGACGGTGGGGATCAATTCCGCTCATGATCTTGCCAGATTCGGAACGATAGGAGAAAGGGAGTTCTAACAATATGTTGGATCCCCAAGCATCGAGAATAAATCCACGTTTTCAAGAAAAGCAAAATTTATTTCAAAGCGTTGAAGACATACTCAAACACGTTCTTTGTTAGAACTGGGGATACACAGGTAGGGCGAGCATAATAAAGGAAATTCAAACAGATACATATCCAATGAATAATATTCCCGCTGGCGGGCTAATGAAACGGTTGCGCGCCCAGTCCATGGGAACCAGGCAGAACATCAGACAAAACACAGGTGCAGTTCTCATGAGATAGCAATAGGCAAGCATTACAGCATCTGCTCCCCCACACATCCACCAGTAGTTATCTTAGGCATTCCAGCACAGAAGCAGGATAGTATAAACAAGCCGGGTACAACAGGGTAAGGATAGATACACAGAGGTCACACCAAACAGAATGGCAGCTTGCTGACACCACTTCCCGAGGACGCCTGTTCCACTGAGGAACCACTCTGTCAGGAAGTTCTTCCTAATGTTTAGCAGAAAACTATTCTGATTTAATTTCAACCCATTGGTTCTGGTCCGACTTTGGCAAAAGAAAACAACTCCACACCATCCTCTAGATGACAGCCCTTCAAGTACTTGAAGATGGTTATCGTATCACCTCTCAGTTACCTCCTCTCGAGGCTAAACATACCCAACTTCTTCAACCTTTCCTCATAGGACTTGGTCTCCAGACTTTTCACCATTTTTTTTGCTCTCCTCTGGACACATTCCAGCTTTTCTATATCCTTCTTAAATTGTGGTGCCCAAAACTGAACACAGTACTCCAGGTGAGGTCTAACCAGAGCAGAGTAAAGTAGTACCATCACTTTGTGTGATCTGGGTACTATACTTCTGTTGATACAGCCCAAAATCACATTTTACTTTGATGATCAAGGCCAGCCCTTCTCACACATTAGTGTTGTACTCTGTAGGATTTCAATAAAGCCCCCCCCCAGAAGATCAGCATCTGTGCTCACATTGATACA
>NW_015163658.1:267764-288273 GCF_001447785.1 Gekko japonicus | reverse complement strand
TATGAGTTTTTGTCCCTCACGAAAGCTCCTCCCCTGCCACCAATTTTGTTAGTCTTTAGGGTGCTCCTGGACTCTGGCTCTTTTCTACTGCTACAGGTGGACTAATGCAGCTACCCTTTTTTTAATTTATGGATTTGATTGATTTGTACCCCACGCTCCCCGCCGGAGCAGGCTCAGGGCAGCTTACATAAAATGCAAGAGCTAAAAGGTAAAGGTAAAGGTTCCCTTGCTCGAAAGCCAGTCGAATCCGACTCTAGGGTTGCGGTGCTCATCTCTGTTTCCAAGCCGAAGAGCCAGCGCTGTCTGAAGACGTTTCCGTGGTCATGACTAAACACCAAGGTGCACGGAACGCTGTTACCTTCCCACCGAAGTGGTATCTATTTATCTACTTGCAATTTCTTGCTTTCGAACTGCTAGGCTGGCAACAGCTAAAACAACAACATAAAAAAATAGCTTAAAAGCTCAGAAACTACATAAGGTGATGGTGAACAATTTAAGTGGCAATGGGGAGAACAGGGTAACATCAACATACTAACGAATGCAGTCGGCAATTGATTTTAAAATCAGCAAGGCTCAGACTGTCGGTGGTGATATTGGGCACAGGGCCTTGATGTATTGGGTGCGGCTCCTTAACTAAAGGCAAGGTGGAAGAGCCCCGTCTTGCAGGCCCTGCGAAATTTGATCTGTCTCCTCGACTTGGCTGTTGTCTTTCCCCATAACCTCATATCTAAACAGGCACCTAGTAAGGATACAACGCTCACTTCAGACAAAGTGGGTTCCAGTCCTCAAAAGCTTACGGTTCAAAAAGTCTTGTTAGTTTTAATGGTGCAAAAAGACTCCTGTTTACTTCTGCCGGCAAAACTGTCTCTGTATGTACTGACTGCCACGGGATACTTCTAAAATTTCTTCCAAGCAAGCTACCACTGTGAATCTCAAGCGGTGGGGGAGGAGATGTGAACGCACTCATTATTCCTAAAAAATAAGGCTCAAGAACTTCAGTTGTTGATTATATATAAAATCAAGATTCCCAGGTTATATTTTAAACTACGGAGGCAAACTGCAGGAGATTCCAGTTCTTAGCAGCCGTCATTCCACCACTGTGCTAAAGGCAGAAGCACAGGAGGCATCCAGGTATGAAGCAAAGCCATCAAACAAACCAGGAGGGAAATTCAGACGCTAAGGTTCCCATTGTTACCCCACCCGCTATTTCTTTACACTGTTTTTTCTGAAAACGCAGACGATCCCGAACTATTCAAGCAAACACCACTGCAGAGCTTGGTTAAGTCATTTTCAAAAGCCAAAAAAATAAATAAATTGCTGCAGGAAATATTAAGCTGTAGATAGCATTCTGGAATATTTCTGCAGAGAGCCTTGGCCATCGCTGAAGGATAGCTGATAAGCTCAGGCAAGACCTTGCAAAAGGACAGTGGGCAGAGATCAAGGGAGCTCCGTTTAAGACACTCAGGCCTTGGGGGAATGGAGTCGGTGGCTTCTCCAGCTAATGCAAAGGCCACCTTGAGCTGCCTCAAAGCAGTCATAGCCAGTGTTCCCTCTAAGCCGAGTTAGCGTGAGCTAGCTCACAATTTTTTAGCCTTCGGCTCACACCTTTTTGTCTCAGCTCAGGAAGGATGGCTCCAGAGCAAACTAATTGATGCAGCAGCCAAATCGCTCACTCACAACTTTAATGCCAGTAGCTCACAAAGCTAAATTTTTGCTCACAAGACTCCACAGCTTAGAGGGAACATTGGTCCGGGGGGGGGGTTACTTGATTTTTAAAAGGTTCAGCATCTAAAGAGCATATTAAGTGTTCACAGTCCAAGAACTGGAAGGCCTTGCGACGGTTACGAGAGCCGGTATGGGGGCAATGGGGCAGGCTGAAGCAGCCCTGACTGCAGAAATCATCAGGTCCTCTGCCGGCTGGCCCTTACCCACCATATCCCAGTTGCAAACCAAAATTAACTCAGAGCGGGAAACATGTATGAGGGGACTTGTGGGCAAGATGTACTGTTCGTTCCAGTATCATCAGAGAACATTTAAAATATTTAAAACTCAACCTGGCTACTTTTTCTGCGACAACTATTTATCGACTATTGTCCCAGACTGGACATTCAACCAGGTGGACAATTGCTCTGGAAGAGGAGAAGAGGCTAGGCTGGAGGACTCAGAATAAAAGAAGAGGAGGAGATTGGATTTATACCCCACTTTTCACTACCCAGAGGAGTCTCAGAGCAGCTTACAAACTCCTCTCCCTTCCCCTCCCCACAACAGACACCCTGGGAGGTAGGTGGGGCTGAGAGAGCTCTGACAGAAACTGCTCTTTTTTCAAGAACAGCTCTTATCAGAACTACGGTTTGCCCAAGGTCATCCAGCCAGGTGCAAGTGGGGGAGTGGGGAATCAAACCCGGTTCTCCCAGATTAGAGTCCGCACACTTAGCCACTACACCAAAAGGTCAGACTACAGCCCACTCCAGAATGCAAGGACACCAAGCTCACAGTTTTTCCTAAATTCAATCAGTACTCCTCTCAAGTAAGGAAAGTCAACGTATCAACCTTCTGATGAGGAAAATTGCTGTAAGGATAAAATGGAGGAGGAGGGGGAGGTATTTGTGAATTTTCTGCATTGTGCAAAGGGTTGGACTAGGTGACCCTGGAGGTCCATTCCAACTCTATGATTCTATGAACATGTTGCTGTAAATCACTTGCAATGGCTTGTAATGTTTAATAAGGCACTGGTGTTTTTGATTGTTAATATGCTACTGTGACTTTATTGTGTATTGCCTTGGTTACAGGCAGTATAAAGGTGATTTATTTAAGCATTAAAAACAAATACCCAGTCAGCTTAAGCAAGAGTCAAAGGTTTAAGATTCAACTCACGCAAGTTTGGCAAGAGCCCATGATTCGATAGAAAAGCTTCTTTAATCTAGGTACCGCATTCAGACTGTTTTCTTTGGTGTGGTCACTTGAGCTTTTTTTAAGTTGTGTTGTTGTTGTTGTTCAGTCGCACAGTCAAGTCCAACTCTTCGCAACACAATGGACCACATCACGCCAGGCCCTCCTGTCTGCCGTCGTGCTCCGGGGTTTGCTTATTTTCATGTCCGTTGCCTCGATAACACTGCCTAACCATCTCATAAGGAAGGCTAATAGCTGAGCAAAACAAACTTGTAGGAGATAAAATAACTTTTAAAACCTTGCCAAAAGGCCGAGAGCTTATCTCTGAGCGTCCTTCAAGCTGTTGTTGTTGTTCAGTTGCACAGTCGAGTCCGACTCTTCGCAACCCCATGGACAAGATCACGCCCAGCCCCTCCTGTCTTCCGCTGTCCTCTGACGTTTGCTCAATTTCATGTTCGTTGCATCTATGATGACACTGTCTAACCATCTCATCCTTTGCCGTCCCCGTCTTCTTTGACTTTCAATCTTTCCCAGCATCAGGGTCTTCTCCAGTGAGTGCTCCCTTCTCATTGGGTGGCCAAAGTATTGGAGCTTCAGTCTCTGGCCTTCCAGGGAACAGTCAGGGTTGATTTCTTTTAGGATTGACTGATTTGATCTCCCTGCAGTCCAAGGGACTCTCAAGAGTCTTCTCCAGCACCACAGTTCAAAAGAATCTATTCTTCGGTGCTCGGCCTTCATGATAGTCCAGCTCTCGCAGCCAACTTTCACAGACATACATTACTATTTTTTTTAAAGTTACAATACCCTAAATTATATTTGGATGTAAAGAGAATTTCTGGCACTAATCTATTTATGTATTTCACATTTTTATCTTGCTCTTGTTCCAGGGAGCTCATAACAGGGTACATAGCTCAGTCTCCCTTCCTCCTCCTTACTTGAACAAGTACCCTGTGAGGCTGGCTAGGGAGAGTAACAAGGCCAAGATCTTTCAGCTATTCTCCTGCAGAGTGCAGGGGGTTGGACTAGATGACCTGCAAGGTCCCTTCCAACTCTAACATACTATGATTCTATGCAGGGCTTTTTTTGTAGGAAAAACCCAGCAGGAACTCATTAGCATAATAGGCCACACCCAACAGCAGAAACTCATTAGCATATTAGGCCACACCCCTGACAGCACACAACTCATTGGCATATTAGGCCATACCCCCATGTTACCAGAAGTGTGCTCATCCAGCCACACCCATCTTTTGCTTCTTATTCTGTTTACCTTGTTTGTTGTCAAAACCCAGGGCTTTTTTGTAGCAGGAACTCCTTTGCATGTTTGGCCAATCCTAATGAGTTTCTGCTGTTGGGTGTTGCCTATTATGCTAATGAGTTCCTGCTGGGCGTGGCCAACTTGGAAGCCAGCCGGAACTCCGTTCCTGTGCGTTCCTGCCCAAAAATAGCTCTGATTCTATGATTCTATGATAACCCAGCGAGCTTCATGACTGAGCTTGGAGAAATCAATTCATTTTACTCCTCAGCTTGTTTTCAAACAAATTACTTCCCCAAAACACAGAGTTCACAATCTTCCGTACCGTGAAACAAAGAGATAAAGTTTATATCAGGAGTGTCAAACTCATTTGTTATGAGGGCCGGATCTGACATAAATGAGACCTTGTTGGGCCGGGCCACGTGTGTCATAAAATGTAATGCCAGGTAGAGCGGAGATATAGACTTCATAAAGGACACTGGGTTTTTTTTAACTTAAAATAAAAACATCCTTAAAACATCAGCACTCTTGCAATATTTTGTTTATTTAACAGTGTCTGATAACTGGCAACTCTTGCTCTGAATTATTGCATCAAAATGCCTGTGCTGTTGCAATCCTGAGTATGCTGTTCAGGTGTGTATCTGTAAACTGCAAACCTACTTTTGATTTATTGACATTCACAGCAAAAATCTCATGCTCAGAGTTCTGAGTCTAGGACCCAGGGGAAAACATGAAATGGCTGAGCGACTGAGAGAGTCTGGCAAAGCAAGCTATGATGAAGCAGCAGCAGCAGCAGAACTGGAAGCAGGAGATGACCAGTTCAACTGCGGGCCTGATGGAAGCCCTCCAGGGGCCTGATCCAGCTCCTGGGCCGCATGTTTGACACCCCTGGTTTACCTGTTACCATCCTGTTACCATCTGTTATCATCTATTACAAGGTCTTCAGTTTTCAAGGACTCTGAACAACAACCCCACCTTAGTTTAGCCGAAGTTAAGGTATCTTCCATCTGGAATCCCTTATAGGATTTAGCCCTCTCTCCTTTTAAAGTGGAGCTGCGGTGGCTCAAGTGGTTAAGACGCTGAACTGCAGGCTGTGGAAGGTGAGTAGTTCAGCAGTTCGAGACCCGGGTGCCGCATGATGGAGTGAGCTCCCGTCTCTAGTTCCAGCTCCTGCCAACCTAGCAGTTCGAAAGCAAGAAATTGCAAGTACGGTAGATCAATAGGTACCACTTTGGTGGGAAGCCGGCCACATGACCACGGAAAAGTCTTCGGACAGCGCTGGCTCTTTGGCTTTGAAACAGAGATGAGCACCGCAACCCTAGAGTTGAATTTGACTGGCTTTCGAGCAAGGGAACCTTTACCTTTACCTTTTAACTGAATAATATGGGACACCATGGAAATAGCTTGAAGGAGTCTGAACCACATTGTTTTAGGGGCTAAATTATATAGTTCTTAAAGTATGATGTTATTGTTCTGTAACCAGTGTTGTAACCCACCTGGAGCCCATTCACAGGAAGGGCAGAATATAAATTGAACCAAATAAATAGATAATCTGTTGTGGATTGTCTTGTTGCCTTAAACAGAGACACGTCTGTGTGTGCTGTTCGCGTCCCCCACCCCATAAAACAATCCCAGCTCCACTCCACTATTATGCCTCACTAGGATTGAAATCCTGTTAGAGTCAAACATTATGTCTTGCAGTCCATTTACCGACAAGGTTTATCATAGAATCACAGAGTTGGAAGAGGCCATACAAGCCATGTAATCCAACCCCCTGTTCACTGCAGGATCAGCCGAGAGCAGTGGTGGCGAACCTACGGCACGGGTGTCAGAGGTGGCACTCAGAGCCCTCTCTGTGGGCACGCGTGCCATCGCCCCAGCCAGGCCCAGACCATCATTAAAGTGTCGAATTCTCTGCCAAATAATTTTAAGTCAATGAAAGCATTTGGGATTGCTTTCCTTACTTTGTTTGGATCACCTTAAGTTAATGTATGAGTGGTTTTTTTCTAAAGTAAAACCTCAATATTCAGGTTAAATTGCCGTGTTGGCACTTTGTGATAAAGAAGTGGGTTTTGGGTTGCAGTTTGGGCACTCGGTCTCTATAAGGTTCGCCATCCATCACTGGCGTAGAGCATCCCTGACAAGCGTTCATCCAGCCGCTGCTTGAAGACTGCCAGTGAGGGGGAGCTCACCACCTCCCAAGGCAGCCCATTCCGCTGCTGAGGTACACTTAACATACCTGTAATCTGATTCAGGCAGGTAGCCATGCTGGTCTGAAGCGACAGAACAAAGTTTGAGTCCAGTGGCACTTTTAAGACCAACAAAGTTTAATTCTCCATGGACCACAAAAGCTTATACCCAGAATTAAACTTCGTTGGTCTTAAAGGTACCAGTGGACTCGAAGAAGAAGAGGAGAAGAGATTGGATTTATACCCCACCCTTCACTCGGAGTCTCAGAGTGGCTTACAAACTCCTTTCCCTTCCCCTCCCCACAATAGACACCCTGGGAGGTACATTGGGCTGACGGAGCTCTTTCAAGGACTGTCCTTGAGAGAACAGCTCTGAAAGAACTATGGCTTGCCCAAGGTCATCCAGCAGCTGCAAGTGGAGGAGTGGGGAATCAAACCCGGTTCTCCCAGATTAGAGCCCGCGCACTTAACCACTACGCCAAACTTTGTTCTATACTTGCCTTGATTCCAAGTGACAACGACGGACTATAAATGGTAAACAGTAACGTAGAGGTTTTATTATGAGTGCTTTTTTAATGGTCTGCTTCTGTTTTACAGGTAGTTTTAATGCTGCTTATGCCCAATGGCTTGTTTTATAGCGGTACATTGTTTTAATTGTAAACCGCCTCAAGCAGTATTCTCAAGGGGTGGCACAAAACATCCTAAATATATAGTAAGTAGCAATGTGCTGACCTTCTTCAGAACCTCAGAATTGCCTTACAGCTATACACTTTATTTTAATTGTACCCCATACATTTTCACCCACAAACCTTCCAAGACAACTCATATACAAGGTAACCAGTAAAAATCAAATAAGCACCAAAAACTGCATAAATCACTGATCAATAGTTTGTAACAAAAATATGTATTAAATCCAACAACCAGGAAAAACCTTTTTTAAAAAAAGAGACCATCGGTGAAAACAGCTCATATGCCTTCAGATTATTTTATTTATTAACGGAAACATTTAGAGCCCGCCTTTCCTCATGGTTCAAGGCGGCTTACGATAACAGTTAAAAACCATTCCTAGTCTAAATGCAAAAATAAAATGAAGTAAAAGGTAAAGGTAAAGTTCCCTTGCTCGAAAGCCAGTAGAGTCCAACTCTAGGGTTGTGGTGCTTATCTCCGTTTCAAAGCCGAGGAGCCAGCGCTGTCTGAAGATGTTTCCGTGGTCATGTGGCTCGCCATGACTAAACACCAAGGCGCACGGAACGTTGTTACCTTCCCAGTGAAGTGATACCTATTTATCTACTTGCAATTTCTTGCTTTCAAACTGCTAGGTTGGCAGGAGCTGGAACTAGAGACGGGAGCTCACTCCGTCATGCGGCAACTCAGGTCTCGAACTGCTGAACTACTGACCTTCCACAGCCTGCAGTTCAGTGTCTTAACAAATTTCTCCTCCCTTCCCATCCTAAAAAAATGCTTGCCACCCAAACCTCCTCCAAAGACCTGGCAAACAGGCAGGCCTTACAGTACCCCATGAAGAAGAAAGGGAGGTATTTGTGAATTTCCTGCCCTGTGGAGGGGGCTGGACTAGATGAACCTGGAGGTCCCTTCCAACTCTCTATGATTCTAAGATCTCCCGGGGGGGGGGGGGCTCACCTCACCAGGACACGAAATCTTTGTTGAGACAGTTCTGTACCCCACCAATCTCTCTACTCACCAGATCAGCACAAGTCATAGCTACTTTGGCAGACTACTCTTTGCTTGCCATCCACATCTGGGAACAGCTCACCCAACTGTTAAAGCTAACCTGTTGCAAAGGCACCTGGACAAAACACCAATCAAGTGGAAGAAACTGAAGCATCTTTCGCCAACTTCATCCTCCTCACTGATGTATTGAAAAAACAGCACACACTGGCAAGAGTTTGACAGATCTGATGCATCATGAACTGGTACTGCCACAGGTTCTCATCTCCTCAGTGACAAATGGGTTTCCTTACCATCGTTCCGCAGAGCAGCTGACTTTGTATGCTTGCAAGAAACAAGTGCCAAGAGAACGGATGTTTTCAAACGCTCCTGCACTGCACCATCTACTCTGAACCAAAAAAAAAAAATCTTCTAAGCCCTGAAACGTTCCAGATGTGGACATTTTATCATGTGCCTGCCAGGGAGCTTCGAAGTGCCACAGAGACACAGACAGTCAATCAATCCTGAAAGGAGAGACTGGTTCAGTTCAGCTTCTTCACTGGACTCCCTTTCTGCTATGCTGTCTTTGTTTGGCCAACTGGGTTACTGCCAGGTTCACTGCTTTCAGCAATACCAGCAGCACTGGATTGTCCAAGTGGCTTTTAGAGCATTCGTGATTCTTAGTTTTGTCAGACGGATGTTTCAGATCCATTACTCCACTTTGTGTCCAAGCTCTTCCTCCAGCAAAGATCAGAAATGGAAAGCTGAAGACAGCGTTTTTGGAAGGGCAGACACATCGCCATGGCTGTTCTTTTGTGTAAAAGGATAAGGCCTCTCGAGCAACACTTGACGTCTAGAGCAGGCTGATGAGGTCCCAGTCTTTTCCGTTCCAGTAACTCTTTCTGGGTAAATCCAAGGGGAGCGTTCATCTGTATGTCCTACGCTGTAATCACCCCAAGTACCCTCCAGTATGTGGCTAACATCACTGTATGTGGCTAACATAGCTGTATGTGGCTAACATCACTCAGTACAGACAAGACGAAGGCAACTTTTTAAAATTGTATTATAGATGGGACTATAAAGATTTTCCCCCTTTTCTTTGATTATTCATATTTCTGTGTTTCTTATGGATTTATTCTTAGTAAGATTTTATTAGGACGTAATGAAGGCCTGTTATAGAGAAAGCCTCTCTTTCTAGGTCTGGGTATCTCCCATTTTGGACTGGATATTAATTTGTATAACAAAATCAACATGGTATAAAGAAGGAGGAGCCATAATAGGCACAATTTCCAAACCTGAGCTCCATTCATGAACAGGGAAATCTTAATTTTTCAACCAAATGTAGCACAAGCTTTTGGGCATCATGAGGTCTTATTCGGCAGCTGCACACAGTTAAATTATGGAACTCACTGCCCCAGGATGTGGTGATGGCACCATCTTGTAAGGCAGCAGTGGACCTCTGAATACTGCTGCTAGATGGCAACATCAAGGGAAGGCCTTGGCCTGTAAGTCCTGTTGTTGGCCTTCTAGAGGAACTGGTTGGCCACTGTACAAGACAGGATGCTGAACCAGATGGACCCTCCCTGGTCTGATCCAGCAGGGCTCTTCTGATTTTCTTCTCAGGGGAAGGCCTCGGCCTCTCTGCCCTGTTGCTGACCCTCCAGAGGAACTGGCTGGCCCATGTGAGGCGGGATGCTGGACTAGATGGACCCTCCCTGGTCTGACCCAGCAGGGCTATTCTGATGCTCTTATCAGGGGAAGGCCTCGACGTCTCTGCCCTGTTGGTGGCCCTCCAGAGGAACTGGTTGGCCACTGTGTGAGACAGGATGCTGGACCAGATCGACCACTGGCCTGATCCAGCAAGGCTCTTCTTCTGTTATGACTTCTGAACCAGCCAGTTGGCTTAAAACACTTAGAAGTGAGCAGGTGAACACTAAAACCTGAATACACGTCAGAGAGGAATGAGACTGCAGGCTATTCTTTCTGGCAACAAAATCACCCAGTACATACATATACCGGGAATTAAATGAACTCTAGTGTGTGGCATACCACAGGAAGTTTCACAGAAGATAAATACTTCTATCAACACAGGCACTAGACAGAGCGGATTCAGAAATCGTACATGCCCTGATCTGCTAAAATATACTTTGTCACCACCACCACCACCATGCAACGATTAAGAAAAAAAATCCTCCCTTCTGCTAAGAATGGCTCTGCATAGAAACAGGCTACCTGAGCGCAACAAACGCACTGTGAAGATGTTGGTGTGCCAGCAGGCTAGGGATAGGTAGGGGGAGAAGAAGGAGAGACAAAAGTTATAGGAATAAGCTGAGCCCCAGGGGCGAGGTGGCCCTGCTTGCCAAAGCCCAATGGACTGGCGTGAGCTGCTGTTCACCCCATGTGCCAGGGGCTGCCCATCCTTGGATTAACAAGGCAAAACATATAAATTACAAATTTTAAATATTATTACAGTAAAGGTAAAGGTTCCCTTGCTCGAAAGCCAGTCGAATCCGACTCTAGGTTTGCGGTGCTCATCTCCGTTTCCAAGCCGAAGAGCCAGCGCTGTCCAAAGACGTTTCCGTGGTCATGTGGCCAGCATGACTAAACACCAAGGCGCACGGAACGTTGTTCCCTTCCCACCGAAGTGGTTCCTATTTATCTACTTGCAATTTCTTGCTTTCGAACTGCTAGGTTGGCAGGAGCTGGAACTAGAGATGGGAGCTCACTCCGTCATGCGGCAACCCAGGTCTCGAACGGCTGAACTACCGACCTTCCACAGCCTGCAGTTCAGAGTCTTAACCACTTGAGCCACCGCAGCTCCAACATTATTATAGTACATTTACAATATATGCATTCAACAAAATAGATGTATTAAATTCATCTCAGGTGTGATCCTACAATATGAATACACAAATCATATATACACACACACATACACACCCCTCCAATATTCACAAGAGCAGTTTTAAATATGCAATAACCTATATTCTAATTTCTAAACTCCCAGGTCAATATCCTCAACACAACCTCATTCCAAAACTCAATGCGGCTACTCAGTATATTTTAACCTACTTAATGTACAGCAACCTGTTTCCTTGCTTCAAATGCCATTTCTCGATTGTAGTCAAAAGAAATATAAAAAGACTCCTAATGTCATTCATAAAAAATGTAGCACAGTTATACATAACTGTAGAAAGATGTGACTCTTTGGGCCAAAAAATATAGAAGAAGAAGAAGAAGAGATTAGATTAATCCCCCGCCCTTCACTACCCAAAGGAGTCTCAGAGCGGTTTACAAACTCCTTTCCCTTCCCCTCCCCATAACAGACACCCTGTGAGCAGTGTTCCCTCTAAGCTGAGTTAGTGTGAGCTAGCTCACAGTTTTTTAGCCTCCGGCTCACACATTTTTGACATAGCTAAAGAAGGTTGGCTCCAGAGCAAACAAATTCATGCAGTACCCAAATCGCTCGCTCACAACTTTAATGCCAGGAGCCCACAAAGTAGAATTTCTGCTCACAAGTCTCCACAGCTTAGAGGGAGCATTGCCTGTGAGGTAGGTGGGGCTGAGAGAGTTCTGACAGAAACTGCTCTTTTTCAAGAACAGCTCTGACAGAACTATGGCTTGCCCAAGGTCATCCAGCAGCTGCAAGCGGAGGAGTGGGGAATCAAACCCGGTTCTCCCAGATTAGAGTCCCTGCACTTAACCACTACACCAAGCAGTTTTGAGGAATGCCAGCTATCTGAAAAATACCTTTTCTTAATTCAACCAGTGGAAGGAAGGAAGGAAGGAAGGAAGGAAGGAAGGAAGGAAGGAAGGAAGGAAGGAAGGAAGGAAGGAAGGAAGGAAGGACAAGTTCACCAGTTTTCCTGGGGCATGCTTGAGAGCATAAAACCCCACCTCAGGTACTTGAACTGAATCTGTATTCCTAGAGTTAAGATGATTTGCTGTAGAAGTTACCAAATAAATACACACACACACACACACTCCTGGTCTTCTTTCAGCCCGTGGTGGACCGATGATCAAGCACCGGCAATTCTCTACCATGCACCAGATACACAAATTTGAATTCTATATGAGATTAAGCAGTACACAATCCCAGATTTTCTAACAGTACTCCGAATAAGGTAACCCGCGCTGCTGGATCATCTCATTCCGACCCCTGTGACATCAACAGGATGCTGGGATCAGTTTAAGCCTAAATTGCTGGGGCTCTATATAAATGGTAGAGTCTGTTTTGACTGAGCTCCCCCTTGCATCCTCCCAGCTAACTAAACCGCAGCAATGAAGTACCCCCTGCAGCAAAAGCGCTTCTTCTAGCCCAAAGGCAGTGCCGGATTTACGCATAAACTAAATAAGCTACAGCTTAGGGCCTCGCAATCTGCTGGAGCCTTATTTGTCATTTTAAAACCCTTTAATTATGTAATTATTATTTTTAATAAAAATTAAAAGACAATATATTTTCAAATATTAAAAAGGCGTATATATTTTAAATTTTTCTGAGACCAGCTGATGTAATTTAAAACAGTAGGGGGCCTCTGGGTTTTGTATAGCTTAGGGCCTCAGCAAGTCTAAATCCGGCCCTGCCCAAAGGTATCCTCATGCAGGAAGTACACCAGCTGCAGCTGTTCTTCAAAAGCCTGGTCTTGCCATGGTGATCTGTGCTCTGATCACACCCAGGTTAGACTACTGTAATGTGCTCTATGCAGGGCTGCCTTTGAAAACTGTCCAGCTTCAACTGGTCCAAAATGCAGCAGTCAGGTTACTATCAGGGCTGTTTTATGAGACTCATTTTCAGCTACAAAACAGTCTATGCTGTTTTTACAGTCCAGTCTTTAAAGCCTGTTAATTTTGATGGCTCTGATGCCGTTTCATAGTTTTATTGTGTTTTTATATGCCTTCTTGAGAAGGTTCTCTGGACCTAGACATTTTTTATATAACTTAAAAGAAAAAAAGCATCAAGAGACAGCAAGACCAACCCGTCTTTCCCAAGCGGTGGTGGGGCGCTTCCCGTGGATTCTTAAATTTGTGTTTCTTCTGTTGAGAAACTGCTGAGTCTTTTTTTTTCCATTTGCTGAAGAAAATATTCCATTTTGAAAACCAAGAATGTGTACTGAGTAAATCCCTTTGTTAAGCCCAATACGGAGGGAACTCAGAACACCAAGACACTACTGTTCTCTTTTCATATTCCCATGGGAAGAATTGTAACCTCTTGCTATGTGCAGAAACACAGAAAGGCCAAGTGGAGAAGAAGAAAAAGAACTTCCTATGGGAAAGCCACAAGTGAAGAGCTCACACTGGAGGCCCCCCCAGCACTTTGCATTTTCTGTCTCGGCTACCTAAGAAACAAGGGTCTGAGACCTCCAAATACCGGGTAGCTATTGGGGGAGGGAGTCACAGTACATTCTGTAATCCAACTCTCACGATACGCAAGACAGAGTAGCGGCTATGAGAAGAGAGAGGACAACAGAAGTGAGGTGACAGCCCTTTCTCAGCAATTCAAAAGGGAAAACAGATATGTAGCTGTGATAAATACTCATTGCACAAATTACTGAAGAGGTGCTGTGTACCCGGACCTTGGCCGTTCTTCAAGGAACAATCACTTTCTCTCTGCATGCACAAGCAAGCGACTTGCAGCAGCTTTCGAAATTACAGACCGCTGTCACTCCCAGAGCAGAATACTGTCTCGGATCCAGTTGACCCGGGGACAAGCCTTACACCCTTGAATATAGTGCCACAACTGCCTCCAAGTGTTGATTTCTCCACAAGAACCCAAGCTCATAGGAAACTCTTGCTTCACCAGTATACCACATCCTAAACACACACACAGTGTCTTTGCCTTCAGGGTATCAAATAATTTTACACAATTATTGCCAAGATCCGAATCAACCATGGTTTACAACAAGCTCTTCTGTTTACAGGCCCAAGTATGCTGAGTTGCAGACCGAAAGGTCGGTAGCTCGGCAGTTCGAGACCCTAGTGCAGCATGACGGAATGAGCTCCCGTCTCTGGCCTCAGCTCCTGCCAACCTAGCAGTTCGAAAGCAAGAAATTGCAAGTAGATAAATAGGTACTGCTTTGGTGGGAAGGTAACAGTGTTCCGTGCACCTCAGCTTTTAGTCATGCCGGCCACATGACCACGGAAAAGTCTTCGGACAACGCTGGCTCTTCGACTTTGAAATGGAGATGAGCACCGCCCCCTAGAGCCGGATTCAACTGGCTTTCAAGCAAGGGAAACCTTTACCTTTACTTTACACCACAGAAGCAGCTTGCATTGACCACTACAGGTTCTCACTTAGGGCTGCTTCATTCATGCCTCGTACACCATTTGCAGTGTTCCCTCTAAGCTCAGCTAGTGTGAGCTACTGTGAGCTAGTGTGAGCTATCTGACAGTTTTTTAGCCTCTGGCTCACACATTTTTGTCTTAGCTCAGGGAGGACGGCTCCAGGGCAAACTAATTCATGCAGTAGCCAAATCGCTCGCTCACAACTTTAATGCCAGGAGCTCACAAAGTAAAATTCTGGCTCACAAGACTCCACAGCTTAGAAGGAGCATCGGGGGTTCCACTTTTTTTGGGAAAGACTTGTTAGCCTGTTGGAAGACCCTCGCTGGCCACTGTGAAAAAGAGAACTTCTGGACTAGAGATGTAAAATTTCTGGAAATTTTGAAGCTCAGGAAAAAAAACGGGTTTTTTCCGGGTTTTTTCGGGGGGAAACGGAAAATTTCGGAAAATTTTTTCTCTTTTCTAGATTGAAAGTCATTCTGTTACTTTAGGAACATAAAATATGACTATGGACATTTTTACTTGACATGAAATTATCACAACTTGCATATTAAAAATATAGTGTATCCAAACAATTATTACAAACAGAATACCCACCCACATGCAAAAACAAAACTGAAGCTTTTTTATTTTCTTCTGACAATCGCACCTCCTAAAGGAAGAAATGCATCTTGTTCTTGCATTGGAGAGTTCAGTTTGTAACCTAGGACTTGCTTGTCCTCACTGCACAGAAATTAGATCAATCTGATACCATATATGTATATATTAGAAATGATTTGGAAAATATTTGAACACCTTGTCTTAAAATATTTTATTCATCATGTTAAAATAAAACGTTCCATAATCAATTTTTTTTTCATTTCTTTTTTCAATTTTTCCAATTTTTCGGAAAAAAACAAAAAGGCTTCAGGAAAAAAACTGGTTTTTTCCGAATTTTTCCGGGTCTTCACATCTCTATTCTGGAGTAGATGGGCTTTGAACCAATCCAGCCAGGTTCTTCTTTGTATCATTATTCACAGATGAATGTGTGAAACCACTGAGAAATCACTGGATTCCACAAATCCGTTCCACTAGCGGGAGGCACTTTCCTCCAATGGATGCTCTTCCAAACATCTTTCCACCAGAGGAAATTGCTTCTGCTGGCGGAACAGATCCACAAGATCGACCTTGCTGTGCCTGAGAGAGCCCCTGTGTCCTCTTTATGATGGCCCATTTTTAAAAGGGAAGACTTGGTTACACACCTGGTTGAGGCCAGGTGGTATTCCTTCACCTCTGCTGTCACCTGGGGCCAGGGATGCTCTGTATTCTTGGTGCTTGGGGGGGGGGGCAACAGTGGGAGGGCTTCTAATGTCCTGGCCCCACTGCTGGATCTCCTGATGGCCCCTGGTATTTTTGGCCACTGTGTGACACAGAGTGTTGGACTGGATGGGCCATTGGCCTGATCCAACACTGGCTTCTCTATGTTCTTATGGATAAACATATGGAGCAGAGGTCCATCAGTGGCTCTTAGCCACAAGGTATAGATAGGAACTCTCAGGCTGGGGCGAGTGATGCTCTGTATTCTTGGTGCTGGGGGGGGGGACAACAGTGGGAGGGCTCCTAGTGTCCTGGCCCCACCGCTGGACCTCCTGATGGCACCTGGTATTTCTGGCCACTGTGTGACACAGAGTGTTGGGCTGGATGGTCCATTGGCCTGATCCAACATTGGCTTCTCTTATGTTTTTATATGAAAGGGATGCTTATTCACTGCAGACTACCCGACTTAATCTCTTATTTGTACCGGGATTTTACTATACATGATTTCCCTGGTTTTATCTCCAAATATGCATTCGTTCTCTAGAGGGGGGAAAGTCACTACCCATGGTCCCTTCTAACTAACGAAGAGAATCCTAACCCTTTTTGACCAGGACAGAAGCGGTTATGCTGACCCTCACCTGAACTGTTCGTTCAATATAAGCTGCAGAACTACTTTGCATTCTTCCATTATTAACCAAATCTGACTTAATGCCAAACTCCCACTGCACAAGGCATTGACGGTATTGCTTTTGGTTTCCCGTCATAGTCTCTGCAGGAAAGCAGTGGTAAAAGTGGCTCAGTGGAAGAGCATCTGCTGGGCATGCAGAAGGCCCCGGGTTCCACCCCTGGTATCTCCAGTTTAAAGGATCTCGCAGTAGGCAATGTGAAAGATCCTGGAGAGTCACTGCCAGTAGACAATACTGACCTTAATAGACCAAGAAGAAGAAGAAGAGGTTGGATTTATACCCAAGGGAGTCTCGGAGCGGCTTACAATCTCCTTTCCTTTCCCCTCCCCACAACAGACACCCTGTGAGGTAGGTGGGGCTGAGAGAGCTCTGACCGAGAACTGCTCTTTTTCAAGAACAGCTGTGCCAGAACTACGGCCTGCCCAAGGTCATCCAGCAGGTGCAAGTGGAGGAGGGGGGGAATCAAACCCAGTTCTCCCAGATTAGAGTCCGCGCACTTAACCACGACACCAAACTGATTTGGTATAAGGCAGCTTCTTGTGCCAGTTTGGTGTAGTGGTTAGGAGTGCGGACTCTAAACTGGGAGAACCAGGTTTGATTCCCCACTCCTCCACATGCAGCTGCTGGTGTGACCTTGGGTCAGTCATAAGTTCGTTCAGAGCTGTTCTCTCAAGGGCAGTTCTCTCAGAGCTCTCTCAGCCCCACCTACCTCACCTCTTCCGCCAGGCTTTCGAATAGGAGCCGCCGCCACCACCAACGGGCGACTGCGAGCAGCACCGCTGGGTTGGGCCGACTGGCCACTTTGAACACTGTGGCCCACAGCATCCCCCTCCTTGGCCCCATGTGATGTGCAACGGGGAGCGATTATGTTAGCCGCGACGGATCCTGGGGACTATCCACTGTGTTTTAACTGTTTTAACTATATTTATTGCACTGGGTGCCTTACTTGTTTTAACTGTGGTGCTGTATTACACCTCGTGTTGTAAGCCGCCCTGAGCCCACATGTGGGGAGGGTGAGATATAAATGAAATGAAAAATAAAAAAATCCAGCAGGTGCAAGTGGAGGAGTGGAGACTCAAACCCGGTTCTTCCAGATTAGAGTCCGCGCACTTCACCACAACACCAAACTGATTCGGTATAAGGCAGCTTCTTGTGCCAGTTTGGTGTAGTGGTTAGGAGTGCGGACTCTAAACTGGGAGAACCAGGTTTGATTCCCCACTCCTCCACATGCAGCTGCTGGTGTGACCTTGGGTCAGCCATAAGTTCTTTCAGAGCTGTTCTCTCAAGGGCAGTTCTCTCAGAGCTCTCTCAGCCCCACCTACCTCACAGGGTGTCTGTTGTGGGGAGGGGAAGGGATTGTGAGCTGCTCTGAGACTCCTTCGGGTAATGAAGAGCAGGGTATAAATCCAATCTCTTCTTCTTGCTTGTGTGTGTGTGTGCGTGTGTGTAGCATGGGTACAGAGAGCAATCCAACCTCCTCCATGTCATCTACGGTTGTGGACAAAGGCAAACCTCAAGTTGTCCATTTCTAAGCTGTTCCTTGTTTATTAACTCAGTTACCGTAAAACAAGGCACCGGGGAATTCACCTTTCCTACATTATCAAGAAAAAGATGATGTAACAAACACCTCAAATTACATTTAGAGGCTAAAAGCAATGTGAGGGGCAGGCAGAGAGCGGCGGCAAGATCCAGAACAATTTCTAATGGAGGGCAAGGTGCCTTCCTAAAGGTATTCTTGCACTGCAAAAGCAAACACTCTGAAACACTCATTAACGTCTTTCTGAACCAGGCAAGGAGGTTTCCCTGCTTGTAAATGGATTAGTGTTAAACAAAAAGCAATCTCCCGGGATGTGACCAGGATCACTCAACCTCAAATGTTTTATTCAGTTCAGTTCTGTAACAGCTCTTCCAAACATCTTTCCATCAGAGGAAAGTGCTTCGGCTCGCAGAATAAATCCACAGGATCTACCTTGCCGTGTCTGAGAGAGCCCCCATGTCTATTAAAAACCTGAAGAATATCTACAAACAGTTTTGTATGCATGTTCACATTGTGTTTGCTTTGCATTCTTTGTACAACTACGGGTTTTAAGCTCTGCAGCATTTTGCACATACCAATTTTTAGCCTTGCTTGGTCTGCTTCTGTGCAGAGTGCCAGGGATTCTTGCATTTTGGGCTGCACCTGAGAGACCCCCTTCGAAGCCTCCCAAATGAGAAACGAAGTTCCTGCTGTCCTTTTGACACCGATTCCACAAACAAGCAGAGTGAAGGGAAAGCGTCCCTAGGTAGCAGGTAGGAATAGCTAGGTTTCATGCACACTCCCTGTCACTGAGATTTACTAAAGGTCTTTTTAAAAACAATGCCTGTCAGTTACAGACTGCTACTCAGCACTGAAATTAGCCCTAAATAGCAGTTCTCAGAAGTGCAATTTCTTTTGTGCCAAGTCCCACAGCAGATGAGCCAAGGGAATTTGCTGAACTACAATAGCAACTACTCCCAGAGCACAGCTATGCACCGCACTGCTCTCCAAAGTAGCAAGCTGTAACGGAACACTGTGTCTGTATCTCCCAGCTTAAAGTTTTATCTCCTGGCCTTCCCTATGCCCGGGGTTAATAAATATCACATGGAAATATGATGCAAAGCAGCTGATGCCTTAAACAGCGGTTTTCAAACCTGCTCCTGAGCATGGCAAAACCCAGCACGGTGTTCTGGTTAAGAGCGGCGGGCTCTAATCTGGAGAGCCAGGTTTGATTCCCCCGCTCCTCCACATGAAGCCTGGTGGGTGACCTTGGGCTAGTCACAGTTCTTTCAGAGCTCTCTCAGTCCCGCCTACCTCACAAGGTGTCTGTTGTGGGGAGAGGCAGAGAATGTGATTGTAAGCAGCTTAGACTCCTTTAAGGCAGAGAGGTTAAAAAAAACCCTACTCTTTATCTTGTAGGGAGCCCTCCTGGCCTGGGCACACACGGGCCAGGCAGTTTGGTGGTAAGGTCTGAAGCACCTGTTCAACTGACCACAGGCCCGGAAAACTCAACAGAACCTCCTGCAGTGCCCAAAGGTTTTCATAGTAGAAACCTTGCAAAGCATCCTTAGGAGACAAGTTCAGTGTAGGATAATGCCTTATGATAAAAAAGGTTTGAAGACTACTGTTCTTTTTAAAGTCATCAGCCCCGGCCACTCCTCTACGGGTTCTCGTTGTAGGGGAAGACCGGTGGTGGTGGACAAGCTGTAATTCAAAGTGCCTCGGAGTACCTTAAAGGCCAACGAGACTTCCGTGTTATGAGCTTTCTAGAGTACGAGCTCCCTTCGTGAGAGACCAGAGAGCTCGTACTCTCAAAGCTTCTGCTCCGGAAAAATCTTGTCGGTCAAAAAGGATATTATAGCACTGGAAAAAGTGCAGAAAGGGGCAACTCGAATGATGAAAGGGTTGGAACACTCTCCCTATGAAGAAAGGTTAAAGCGCTTGAGGCTCTTTAGCTTGGAGAAACGACGACTGAGGGGTGACATGATCGAGGTTTATAAGATTATGCATGGGATAGAGCAGGTAGAGAAAGAGGTACTTTTCTCCCTTTCTCACAATGCAAGAACTCCTTGTGGGCACTCCATGAAATTGCTGAGCAGACGGGTTAGAACGGATAAGAGGAAGTCCTTCTTCACCCAAAGAGTGATTAACACTTGGAATTCACTGCCACAGGAGGTGGTGGCAGCTACAAGCATGGACGGTTTCAAGAGGCGACTGGAGAAACAAATGGAGCAGAGGTCCATCAGTGACTCTTAGCCACAAGGTATAGGTAGAAACTCTGGGTCCAGGGCAAGGGATGCTCTGTATTCTGAGTGCTTGGGGGGGGGGGAACAGTGGGAGGGCTCCTAGTGTCCTGGCCCCACTGCCGGATCTCCTGATGGCACCTGGTATTTTTGGCCACTGTGTGACAGAGCGTTGGCCTGGATGGACCACTGGCCTGATCCAACACTGGCTTCTCTTATGTTCTCTTATGTTCATGCTTCGTATTAACCATTGTTCGGAACCCAAAATGTCATGCAGAGCTGCTTGCCTAATTTTGTTTTCCTTCCTCTCGGCACACAACTTGGTAAATCCACTCTTGCCCCTGTAGCACAGCACCCTCTTGGAAGTGGGACTGTGACTATTATCTGTGGCTCGTCCATTCAGACCACATGCTGAGCCACAGTTAGCCACAGCCTCACCAAGTCCTAACGGCCCATTCTTATTTGCTGGCTGATAACAAAACATCATGCCA
>NW_015163658.1:252141-267743 GCF_001447785.1 Gekko japonicus | reverse complement strand
GGAATAGCTTGATAAATTCCAAAAAAAAAAAAGTTAAAGAACCAAGGGCAGCCCACAAGCAACTATTCTAATGACAGAAATTATTAATTTTTCATAAGATAAGTACAACATACATATTCTCAGATCCAACCGTCATTAACCACAACAAATCCTTCTTCATGAAGGAATGTATTTTCAAAGGCACTGGTTCATCCCCCCCTTTACCATGGCTTTTCTTATACACAAGATTTTACTTAAAATATCATCTAAAATCACATAATAAATAAATCTAATGCTGTCGATTCTTCCCTATCGTGCAAAGATCTCTCTCTCTCTCTGCATAATAAGGAAGGATGTGGTGGCTCAAGTGGTTAAGACGCTGAAGTGCAGGCTGTGGAAGGTCAGTAGTTCAGCAGTTCGAGACCCGAGTGCGCCGTGTGACGGAGTGAGCTCCCGTCTCTAGTTCCAGCTCCTGCCAACCTAGCAGTTCGAAAGCAAGAAATTGCAAGTAGATAAATAGGTACCACTTCAGTGGGAAGGTTACAGCGTTCCATGCGCCTTGGTGTTTAGTCATGCCGGCCACATGACCACGGAAATGTCTTCGGACAGCGCTGGCTCTTCGGCTTTGAAACGGAGATGAGGACCGCAACCCTAGAGTCGGATTCGACTGGCTTTCGAGCAAGGGAACCTTTACCTTTAACAGCATTACATAATGGTGGGGGGCCCCCACAGGCACTCATGGGAGAGGGGAAATCCTGTTCTCCCTACACCCGCTCAGGCCCCCCCCAGGCTCCCCCCCCCAACTCCCACTGCTACAGGCTCTCCTTTTCCCATCACTGGATTAACTGCCCATTGCTCCTGCAATAAGCCACTACACGTATAGCATAACTCTAGACGCTTTTTTTCACATATGTATGTACAGACATCACTATCGACTTGTGTGTGGGTCATCCCAAATTGGAGTGGGATGTCAGACTTTTCTGTATATTGGATTGGCAGCAGGGGTCATTTCCTGCAGGAGCATACAGGAGCGGAGCTCTGGCAGTAAAGAGCCCAGGGGGCGGGCACATGCAACAAGCCCCACCCCCTGCTCCCAGCAGCCCTCAGTCAGAGCAAGAAGCAGCCAGGTCAGTTGCAGAACTCCCCCGGTCCAAAACAGTCCAGTGGCACCTTTAAGACCAAGTTTTATTCAGATACAAGCTCTCCCTCCTCTGCGAGGACAAATCTGCACGCTCCCCCCCCCAATAGCTAGCAATCCAAAACAGTCCAGTGGAGCCTGAGCGGTGGGTGTTGCCTTCTGACACACTTCCGGTGATGTCAGGGGGTGTGGCATATGCAAAGAAGTTATGCTAATGAGTTATGCTAATGAGCTCCTGCACCTCTTTTTCTATGAAATGACCCCTGATTGGCAGAATCATCAATCCGGGACCGTAGCCAGTGGTGGGGCGCAGACCTTTTGCATCTGCAACACCCCCCAACCGATCCTTCCTTTCTGAAGGGGAACCTCAAGCACGGCGACTCACAAGTAAGCCTCACTGCAATCCTGAAGGTACGCTTCGAGAACAACGGCCATCCGAGTGTACGTGTACTATTTTAGCAGCATTCCCTGCAAAGCAGAGTTTGCAGCCTTCGCCCCACTTGCTCGCAGGGGGGACCAACTTCCAAGTTGGATCATGCCAGCCTAAACAAAGGAGGGCTCAGCCCCCATGCTGGAGTCCCACTTTCAAATCAATGTGTGGGGCTTTCTGAGGGTGGCAATTCAGGATCAAGGCTTGCACTTAGAAGGTGCTTTTTCGCCTGTGATGATTTAAAAGGATACCTGGCTCAGGGGTCGGGGTAGTAATTAGGTAGGGATAATGAAATGCAAAAACTAGCCAGCGGTGCAAATAAATCCTGCTCCCCCTCGAATGTTGGAATTTCTCCAATTATTCTGCTTACTTATCAGTCCTCCATGCCCCACAACTGCGCTGAGCATTTGCCCTTGCTAGATGCAATACTATTCCATCTGCTGTCACTTATGGTCGATATAAAGGGATTCCATATTCAGCAAGACTCTATGCATGTAATTAAATCAAGCTGACTCGGTTTTCCATGTTCTCCTATAGTGTCCCCAACATGATGACATATGTTTTACTCTTTTAGGCTCAATTTTATTTTTACATGATAGGCTGCCCGGATGCTTTGAAGGTGCGCCATCTCCTGAATGATTTGTTACCTGAAATAATGGGGAAAGGTAGCCTTATTTCTAAGTTCGGTAAGTAAGGATCGATTGCACACTGCATAGTTGCATATGGTTGACTTATTTCTCCTTGTTACCTCTTTATCTGTTTCTGTTTCTTTCTGTAACCTGACATATGCCAATAAAGGTCTGTGTATGTGTGTGATTTAAAATATGGTGGTGCAGGCAGTACAACGCCTGCAAGTAACATCTATAGCGAACAGCCACAATGGCTGTTCGAATCCCCACCACGGCCGGATTGAGCTCCCGGCCCCTGTCCCAGCTCCCGCCAACCCAGCGGCTCGAAAGTAAGACAAGTAGACTCTCTGCTGTGGCCTGTCCGTCTTGGGTGGCCCTTCACGGCATAGCCCACAGCTTCATTGAACTGCGCAAGCCCCCTCGCCACGACAAGGCAGTGATCCACTGTAAACCGCTCTGAGACCCGTTAGGGATCATGGGCGGTATAGAAATTGAAATGTAATGTAAAGTAAAATATAAATAATTAAAAATCATTTGGGGTGCCTACATGGAGTTTCTCCTGGGCAGGTATATGCATTTTTAAAATTATGATGGGGGGGGGCATGCCTTTTGCGAGAAGGGGCGGCACCTGCGGCTGTTGTCAGCCGGCCTGTGTCCATCTGGCTACCAGAGACTCCGTTCCGGGAAGATTCCTGGCCTCCGGCTTTTCCCATTCCTATGTTCCTGCCCGAGCCTGGTAAAAGATACCGCTGCTCTTCCTGTGCTACTTTCCTTAATTTCTTTTTCTGCTGGGGGGGGGGGAGGAATTGCTGTTTTCGCAGTCCTCCTTTCCTCCCTCCTGCGATGGCTGCTTGCAACCGACCAGAGTTGCCTCTCTGCATTCATTTATTTGTGTGTGTGCCCCTCCCTGTGTGTGTGTGTGGGGGGGGAGTGTACTTAGTTGCAATTGCCAGCTTGGATGCATTGCAATAATGTGTTAAGTGCAGGGGGAGGCCTGTTTGATTGCAACACATGCCCCCTCCCCGCAAGAAAAAAAGGGAGGGTTTAATAAATTTAATTAGTGCTTGCCCGGGCACCCCCTCCCGAAAAAATTCCTGGCGACGGGGCTGCATCAATCATAGTTGTGGCTGGCCTTGTTCTGAAGGCGCGTCTAGGAGAAGAGCACACCACCACCGAACACCGGAGAAGAAACACCTCCGCCAAGCCCAGAGTTAGTGCTTGCCCGGGCACCCCCTCCCGAAAAAATTCCTGGCGACGGGGCTGCATCAATCATAGTTGTGGCTGGCCTTGTTATGAAGGTATCCTTACCACCTCAGACTATTACATATAGGGATAATTCCTGTGTATATTGTAGATATATGCAATATATTTTAAGTATTTGTTTAGACACGACTAATGCTGTCCAAAGAATACAGTATTAAAGATGATGTAGAACATTTACTGTTAAGCTTAACTAAACATACAAATCTGCCAACACTCCTTACAAGTGTACCAGAATGAAGCATGTTTCTAGTAAATCAGTTTTTGCTCGCTAAAATGCTTATTGTTACCATTTTCAGCTCAGCTTTCCTACTCCTTGGATGGCAAAAATTAAAATATGGGTGCCTAGACAGCATAGGGGTGTAGCCGTTTGAGGAACCCCTTCTCTAAAAAGAGGAATCCTGCCTGAACAAAACTTATGTACACACACTTCAAAATTGTATACGCATCAAACAGTACAATTTTATGTATGGTAAATTATGAATGACAACTTTATATTCTTAAAAGCAGTAAAATAAGTTTAGATTAATACTGTAAATATTGCACAGATTTCAATTTTCTTCAAAGTTACGAGTTTTGTTTTGCTTTCCAGCCTGGAAAATGGGAGGTACGGATCTGCCCTATGGCTCCGAAATTCCCAGAAAGCGTATATTTCTGCTTCCAGCCATCAGGACATACAAGAACTGCCACAGGAAGTGGTGGCGGCTACAAGCATGGATGGCTTCAAAAGGGAATTGGATAAGCATATGGAGCAGAGGTCCATCAGTGGCTATTAGCCACAAGGTCTAGATAGGAACTCCGTCTGAGGCAAGGGATGCTCTGTCTCTGGGTGCGTGGGGGGGGGGACAACAGTGGGGGGGCTTCTAATGGCCTGGCCCCACTGGTGGACCTTCTGATGGCCCCTGGTATTTCTGGCCACTGTGTGACACAGAGTGTTGGACTGGATGGGCCTTTGGCCTGATCCAACATTGGTGTCTCTTATGTTCTTATGTTCTTAAGAATGTGCATTAATTGAGCTACAGCCTTTCTCATTATAACGAGATCACTGCATGGAGTACAGAATTAATCTTTTTAACTCTTGGTTTTTAGGGGCAAAATTCTTTCAGTGGGGAAAACCCCTCACAAACTAGCTACTGTCCACAGGCCGTTGACAAGAGAACATGCGAGATAAAGTTTTAGCTTAAACAAAACAGAATTCGATTATGGGATGGCAGATGGAGAAGACATATTGTATTTACCAACTCCTTTCCCCCATTATAATATTTAATTGAATGTGACGGGAGAGGGGGAGATTTGTGGAATGTCATTTAGTCTGCAACAGGGGCCTTATTAGCTATGTCATAACTTGCACCTACGTGAAGCAAGAGGGAACCAGCCCCAATGAACTGCCGTCAGACTAGAATCTACCCATGGGACACCAAGTTGTTTTGTCTACAGCCTCATCCAACACAATTTGCATTGACAACCTCAAGAACGGCACCATTTCACAAGGTTGGGTTTCCCCCCCTCTAAAACCAAAAAGCCAGAATAACCGGTTGTCGTGCCAATCCCTTGACAGTAAAGGACTGCCGGCCTCTAACCCTGCTATTTGGGTCACAGCCTAAAGATATTTTAGTCATTTTTAGTGATACTGAGTTTCATATAATAATAAATCGCCACAGAGCAAGTCCTCAGTTTTGATAATAAGCGTGACATGTTCCTTTCCATTAATGGAGCAGGTCCATGCATACCTCAGAACTACCTTAACTATATAACTTCTGTCTCTCTCTCACACACACGCATTCCTTGCCAAATTATATGTGAGACGTATTTAATAGGCTATGATAATGCCGGGGGAGGGGGGGCGAGTACAACTCCCCAGGGTTCCTGAATTCCTAATGTGGTTGGGCAAAAGGGAAACTCCTCAAAGGAGCACGAGGGCAAACCCAGTTGGGAAAGGCATGCAGAGAAGTTTCCTTCACCCAAAAATACACCTCAGCATGTGTTGCACCAACTGGCTCTTTAGCGGGAGCATTTTACACTTCAGGGAGGAACAAAAGGAAGTCACGAGAAGAGAGTTTAACTGGAGACAATGAGGATTGAACCTGGGGTCCACTGCATGCAAAGAAGATGCCCTGCCACTGAGCCACGCCCCCCCCATCAGTGGCTTAATGTCAAGATAGAACAAGAGAAACAATTTACACTGGGGGCAGAGGCTAAGTGGAAGAGCACCAGGTTTGTGGGAGGAATGTGGGGAGGGGGATCAACCCCTGCTGGCTCCAGTTAAAGGTCTGGGGCAGCCGGAAAGCCCCTGAAGTATCAGAGCAGACAACTAAGAGCTCGATGGACCAGTAGTCTGATTGGGTATAATGCATGAGTTTTCTGAGGGTTCTAAGAAGAGATTTTCCAAGTAGGTTCATAGCTAGGCAAAGAGCAATTTTGGCCACAGCGGCCTCCTCAGCTTTCCAGAAACAGGCCAAAATCCAGGAGCATTCCTATTTCTTTATGTCAAGTGTTGCCCCACCCAGGGCAAGCCTAGTCACACCTCCTAGACAACGGACCACCCCTAAAAGCATCTCTTTGGCCTGAGCCTTGATTTCATCTAGCCACAAGCTTACTGACTCCCCCGTCTCTGATGAAAAAGGGAAACAGAACTCAGCATCATCATCAGTGTTCCCTCTAACCCAAGTAAGTGTGAGCTAGCTCACAGTTTTTTAGCTTCTGGCTCACAGATTTTTGTCTTAGCTCAGGAAGGATAGCTCTAAAGCAAACTAATTTCTGCAGCAGCCAAATCGCTCACTCACACCTTTAATGCCAATAGCAAACAAAGTAGAATTTTTGCTCACAAGACTCCACAGCTTAGAGGGTACACTGATCATCACTAATGCAACCTCTCTTCCAGCAGCCTCATGTAAGCTTAAAAAGCATTCAAGAAGGAATTGATCTGCAGAGTTCTATCCTCCTTAGGAAGAACAGCAGCCTTTAGGATCAGCTCCTAGCAGATATCAACAAGATAGGAGGCAAACCACGACAACAGCATCCCCCCAGCTCCTATCCCACACAGTCAGCCTAGGATACCCCAGTATATAATACCAAAACAAGCTGAAATGCCCAGGTAAATTAACAGGGTTACATACCCCGCTCATCTACCAGCAAAGTCTGACCAAGAGTTTCCACACAGGCAACAGTAAAGGGTGCCTAGAATCTATTGGCTAAATCTCCTATTCCATAAGCCCACTAGGTTTTGTCCACCAAACTGGTCAAGTCGACATCTTTCCCCTTCCCCAGTAATCCAAAAACCAACTGAATTCATGCAGCACACAGAGACCATCTCATAAATATGGCACCTGGCAGAGATGAAGATGTTAGTTTAGTTTATTATTGCGGTATTGAGACCAACGTACAGAGTAAGCATAAAACAGTCATAATATACAAAATACAAAAAATAGAAATCTGTTGTTGTTCAGTCGCACAGTCGAGTCCGACTCTTCGCGACCCCATGGACCAGATCCCGCCAGGCCCTCCTGTCTTTCGCCGTCCTCTGAAGTTGGCTCAATTTCATGTTCGTTGCATCTATGACACTGTCTAACCATCTCATCCTTTGCTGTCCCCGTCTTCTTTGACCTTCAATCTTTCCCAGCATCAGGGTCTTCTTCTCCAGTGAGTTCTCCCTTCTCATTGGGTGGCCAAAGTATTTGAGCTTCAGTTTCATTATCTGGCCTTCCAGGGAACAGTCAGGGTTGATTTCTTTTAGGATGGACTGATTTGATCTCCTTGCAGTCCAAGGGACTCTCAAGAGTCTTCTCCATCACCATAGTTCAAAAGAATCTATTCTTTGGCGCTCGGCCTTCCTTATAGTCCAACTCTCTCAGCCATACATGACTACTGGGAATACCATTGCTTTGACCATGTGGACTTTTGTTGGCAGGGTGATGTCTCTACTTTTTATCATGCTGTTTAGGTTCGCCATCGCTTTCCTCCCAAGGAAATTATTTTATCTGCCTTGAATAACCGCAGATGGAAGGGCAGAACATCTAGCTAGGGCAGAGATGAAAATGGTGTTCCTATGAATCAAAGCAGAGCTTTTTTTGTGGTGGAACTTTTCGCGGGGGGGGGGCGTTCTCCCAAGTCCTATGGGGGATGGAAATCCGTGCAACCTTATACAGGAAGAGTACTGGCACTTCTTTAATGCAAAAAAGCACTAGTTCAAAGTAACCTTGCCTCCTGTCCCGACCCACTTCCCCAACGCTGATTCTGGAATACCCAGTGAGAAACACTCAAACCCAATACTGGGTCCCTGGACCCAATCAGCCAACCCCTTCCCCCCCACACACACACACACAAAACCCCCATCTTCTGCTTCATAAGTAAAATATGGACAACAGCTGCCGTTTTAGCGACAGGTCACTCCTGTAGCAACAGTAAGTTGAGGTTCAATGGGCAAAACTCTTTGGAAACAGAACGCTGGGAAGATGACTTGCAAGAGGGGCGTAAAACAGTCCCAAACTCAGCAGCACCTCACATCCCTGATGATATCCATGCTGCCTCCCCCCACTGTTGTAGTAACGGGAAGCTCTATTTTCTCTCTTGACTATTACAAGACCGGCCAAACACATTTGCAATCACCACCCACAAAAAGGAAGATCGATAAAAACCAGAGAGACAGAAAAGCTATACGTTGGGATTATAGTCAATGCTCATCCCAAATCCTTAATCACATCCCACAGTAAGCTCTACCAAAAATAAAACCAGTACTTCTCCTTAAGGAAACGCTGCATAAGCTCTCTCTCGCACAGAGACACTTTGATTAAAAACAAATGACCTGATGAGCCACTGCTCTGATTTAATTCTAAGGATGACATCAAAACTGCGCCGTCAGCCATGAGCTTCAAGAACCACCACAGCAAGACGTAGCACATCGGCTTCTGAGGATGCCATAAAGAGCCCACAACTGAAGGACGTCACTATCAGTAACTTGGTAGTGTCCTTCCCAATGCAGCAACTCTTACTTTCCTTCTCGGTGCAAAGAATCATGAGCCGCTACACCTGCGGTGACACAGAGAAGAAATTACCTGTTAACGGAAGTGTGTGTAGAAATACTTCAGCAATGAATCTAGGAATACAGTCTGGGATAGGAAGAAAAGTTAACTGCAGCAAATGCAGTGCCTTCTTGAAGAACTCGTGGGGCACTCCATGGAATTGCTGAGCAGTCGGGTTAGAACGGATAAAAGGAAGTCCTTCTTCACCCAAAGAGTGATTCACACATGGAATTCACTGCCACAGGAGGTGGTGGCGGCTACAAGCATGGACGGCTTCAAGGGGGAATTGGATAAGCATATGGAGCAAAGGTCTATTGGTGGCTATTAGCCACAAGGTATAGATAGGAACTCTCGGTCTGGGGCAAGGGATGCTCTGTATTCTTGGTGCTTGGGGGGGGGGCAGCAACAGTGGGAGGGCTTCTAGTGTCCTGGCCCCACTGCTGGACCTCCTGATGGCACCTGGTATTTTTGGCCACTGTGTGACACAGAGTGTTGGACTAGATGGGCCACTGGCCAGATCCAACATTGGCTTCTCTTATGTTCTTATAAGAGGGAATAACATATGGAGCAGAGGTCCATCTGTGGCTATTAGCCACAAGGTACAGATAGGAACTCTCAGTCTGGGGCAAGGGATGCACGGTATTCTTGGTGCTTGGGGGGGAGGGCAACAGTGGGAGGGGATTCTAGTGTCCTGGCCCCACTGATGGACCTCCTGATGGCCCCTGGTATTTTTGGCCACTGTGTGACCGAGTGTTATACTGGATGGACCACTGGCCTGATCCAACATTGGCTTCTCTTATGTTCTTATGTTAAGCAGAGACAGGACCATGACTCCTCCATCAGTTTTCACGCAGAAAACACATGCTTGCCATCCCTACAATTAAGGTATTTGTTCTTCCCTAACTTCTGCAAATCATGGACCAGGAAAAGTCCATAACTTTTTTTAAAAAAAATTATTTATTAGATTTATTAATCACCCTATCCCAGCTTTGCTGCTTTGGAGTGAACATGCAAGAACATGTGAAAATGCCCAATACTGAATCAGACCACGGGCTTGGCCACTGAGCCACAGTTCTTCCCTGACTGCATCTTACAAGGTTTCAAATCTGAAATTCACCGTGCAAAGTTAATGCAAGGATGCTGGGAGGGGCATTTACAGAAGAGGATCAACAAGCAGGAAGGGGATAATTTTCTCACAGAAAAAGGTGGGTTTTAAAGGGAGATCTGAAGGAGGTGAGAAATGGCATCAAGTACCTGCCCTGTGAATCAGTTCCAGGCATATGAGACAGCAAAGTGGAACTATCAGAGACAGAGCAGGAAATCTCCGGCCAGATCAAGGTGGGGCAGCTAGAGCAGAGGTGTCGATCTCATTAGTTACGAGGGCCAGATCTGACATAAATGTCACTATGTCAACCGGGCCATGTGTGCCATAAAATGTTATGTCAGGTACCAGAGATAAAAACTGTATAACTGAGAGCCAGTTTGGTGTAGTGGTTAAGTGTGTGGACTCTAATATGGGAGAACCGGGCTTGATTCCCCACTCCTCCACTTGCAGCTGCTGGATGACCTTGGGCAAGCCATAGTCCTGTCAGAGCTGTTCTTGAAAAGAGTGGTTTCTGTCAAGAGCTCTCTCAGCCCCACCTACCTCACAGGGTATCTCTGTTGTGGGGAGGGGGAGGGAAAGGAGTTTGTAAGCCACTCTGAGACTCCAAGTGAAGGACAGAGTATAAATCCAATCTCTTTCTTCTTCTCTGTACACTAGAGAGCCAGTTTTGTGTAGTGGCTAAGTGTGCGGACTCTAATCTGGGAGAACCGGGTTTGATTCCCCACTCCTCCACTTGCACCTGCTGGATGACCTTGGGCAAGCCATAGTTTTGGCAGAGCTGTTCTTGAAAAAGAGCAGTTTCTGTCAGAGCAATCTCAGCCCCACCTACCTCACAGGGGAGCGGAAGGGAAAGGAGTTTGTAAGCCGCTCTGAGACTCCCAAGTGAAGGGTGGGGTATAAATCCAATCTCTTCTTCTTCTTCTATAAAGGACAGCAGCTGGTAAGCTTTGAATTGTTCTGTCCTCACTGCGGGGCCCGAGCAGTCTCCTGTTCTCTTCCTTGCACTAGCTGCTCACAGGCCACATAAGAGCCCTGGACGGGCCAGTTCTGGCCCCCGGGCCTTATGTCTGACACCCCTGAGCTAGAGGGTTAAATGCCAGGTGCACAAGCCACATCGCCAGGATATGATGAGCACAGAGAGATAACAATGGGCAAGACCACAGAGAGCTCTAGTGTACAAAGCCCTCGTGCCCCTGGACTCAAACTTTGTTCGATCAGTGTCAAAAGTTACTGTGCAAAGCTCGCATGACTCCAACACACTTCCTTCAGGAACCGGGGAGTGCCACATTACTCTGCTCTCAATTAAAAAAAAAAATTGTAGCTGTAGGCTTGTTCTTTTTTTAAAGGTAGTCAAGAAAAGAACTGCTCATTGTTCAATTTACCAAAGCATCAGATAACATCCAACCTTTTAAGAACGTATTACAGTATTTTAAAATCAATGTCAATGTAGTACAAGCGTAAGACCTGTTTCCTTAGAGGATATTTCTTATTGTAAGTAGGTTTGACAATATTAGAACAGAGAACTGTTACCCCTATACTGAGTGGGCTTATACTATTAAGGGTTTACTTTTTAAAAAAATAAAGTTTTTTTTCTCCGCCACTACAAAAAAACAGCAACAACCCTCATTGTGCATTAGCACCCAAGATTCCACTGGAAAAGTATAAACTTAAGCCTCCAGCTAAACTGTTTTACAGTAACAGCGTTCCGTGCGCCTTGGTGTTTAGTCATGCCGGCCACATGACCACAGAAACGTCTTCGGACAGCGCTGGCTCTTCGGCTTTGAAACGGAGATGAGCACCGCAACCCTAGAGTCAGATTCGACTGGGTTTCGAGCAAGGGAACCTTTACCTTTTTAAACTGTCTTACACAGCTCTGCAATTATCAGGTCCTTACAGAGTGACAGTGAAAAGCATTCAACACTGACAAAGTAACTACTTCCCCTGCTTCAAAAGGAGCAAGCCGGCTGCACCGCTTACTACATTGCAGGAAAACCTACAATTAATCTCATTTTATAGCATTAGCGTGTCGTCAAGACAGAAACGACTAGAGGTCAGGGATGTGACTGAGAAGCGATAATACGGCGATCCACTGCCTGTTAAAAGCTACTAGAAATGTATGGAGGTCTTATACATTAAACGTTTGTCTAAGCAATCTCCTAGATGCCACCGTGCACACAATTCCTTTCGGGTTACTGAAGATTCACAAGTACCTTGCCTCGGCCCCCAAGAGTTCTTCGTCAGTAAACCGCCTTAGACCTACATTTCCATCTCCTTAAGAAGATTCCACGTTCTGACTAACACTAGGCCAGCTTCTCAGAAGGAGATGCGTCAGTGTTACCCTACTGCTTATCGTCAAGGCAGAATGATGCAGAATTATTTCATGGGCTGAAATACGTGCATGTTGTGTAATGGGCAATATAACAGTGCCATATGTCAGATCTGCTCCACTTATCCTTAGAAACAGCAATGTTCAGAAACCGGTTCTTCCAATCCAGCCCCCCCAACTTCCAGTTTTTCCAACAGAAACACTGGACAGGGGAACACTGTCCAACAGAAACACTGAACAGCTATGGTCCACTGGAAGAGCTCTGGAAAACCACTGCCCGTCAGAGTAGACAATACTGACCTTGATAGACCAATGTTCTGAATCAGTATAAGGCAGTTTCATGTATGACACTTTGGAAGAAAACTTCTATTCAAAATTTTCTCCTTGGGAACGAGTGGAATGCAAAGAACTGTGGCGTAAGAAAGAATTTTACATAAGAATATAAGGCATTAGATCATAATTCCTGTGGATTCTATATACATATTAAAGAATGCTTAATGTTAAATGGAATTAATCTTGTTCACAGAATATACTGATGATGATATAAACGTTCAAGTTAAACTCCATATTCAAATCCACTGATAGCCATTAGCGCTATGACTGTATGAAGATTGTTTAAAACCAAATGATAAAAATTTCTTGTGTTTACTTTTTCAATTTTTAGTTTGTTCTACTTTTCAGATGGCAAAAAGTATCATACATGCACTAGCAGCTGCAGTTTGCAGCTTTCTCCAGTATGCTCGCAGTTCGAACAAAACTAGTAGGGCAAGGATCCTGTGCAGAGCAATTCCAGTCTAAATCCATTTAAACTCTGCACAGGATTGTCCTGCAAAAGCATTTATACTTTGAAATTCTATAATTATCCCAAATAATACAATTACATACTCTAACAAAATATAAAAGATGTATTTTCTATAGGTAAAGGTAAAGGTTCCCTTGCTCGAAAGCCAGTCGAATCCGACTCTAGGGTTGCGGTGCTCATCTCCGTTTCAAAGCCGAAGAGCCAGTGCTGTCCGAAGACGTTTCCGTGGTCATGTGGCCGGCGTGACTAAATACCAAGGTGCATGGAACGCTGTTCCCTTCCCACCAAAGGGGTCCCTATTTATCTACTTGCAATTTCTTGCTTTCGAACTGCTAGGTTGGCAGGAACTGGAACTAGAGACGGGAGCTCACTCCGTCTTGCGGCACCCGGGTCTCGAACTGCTGAACTGCCGACCTTCCACAGCCTGCAGTTCAGCGTCTTAACCACTTGAGCCACCGCAGCTCCCTTATTTTCTATAACTGCAGCAGTAAAACAGGTCTAATAGATATTGAATAAATTTCTGTATTCTCCTGGATTTCTCTCCCTACCCCCTGCCATTTTCTTCTATAATTTAAAAGTTTCCAGAAAATTTACATCTCTGTATATCCCTTCAAAATAGAAAATAGATCAGCACAAATGTGTATATTTTATAAATCAGTTACCTAATACAAAAAGCTCTCAGATTAAGAAGAAGAAGAAGAGTTTGGATTTATACCCCACCCTTCACTACCCAAAGGTGTCTCAGAGCGGCTGACACACTCCTTTCCCTTCCCCTCCCCACAACAGACACCCTGAAAGGTAGGCGGGGCTCAGAGAGCTCTTGACAGAAACGGCTCTTTTTCAAGGACAGCTCTTATCAGAGCTACAGCTTGCCCAAGGTCATCCAGCCAGGTGCAAGCGGAGGAGGAGTGGGGAATCAAACCCGGTTCTCCCAGATTCGAGTCCGCGCACTTAACCACGACACCAAACTGGCTCTCTCGTAACCCTGGCTGCATCTCCCAGGGCAGCCTATAAAGACAAGAAAGCAAGCTGTGACTCACGGAAGCACATAACAGACACAAAAGCAACACACCAGAATAAATGTTGTTAGCCTTTAAGGTGCCACTGGATTTCTATTTTGGCTCCTTGGGAAGCCTCAAGTGAATGAGGTCATATTAAACTATCCCCATCCACATTCTGAAGAGCCCCACTTCCTCATGATATTCAAACTGTTTACTTACATGGCTCAACGGAATGCACCTCGAGGCACACCGCTAGGAAAATGTGACGGTGAAATCTTGCCCGTGAGTCAGGGGCGGAGGGGCGAAGCAGTGCCCAAAACTTACTTTCCACTGGCTTCATGAAATAATCTTTGTTCTGTTCACAGAAACGTCACCCTTAGAAAGAGGCGTGTCCTCTTCACTCCCTTTTCATCAACAAGGAGTCATACAGAAGGAAGGGACGGGGAGCCTCCTGAGCTCCTCTGAAACCTTGTGTTCTCTTTTACATCATCCAAAACTAGCACGGGTGACACCTCACAATCCTGAGAATCCCTGCCACAACACTCTCACTCCACTTTCTCGGTTCCTGGCCTACCCACCTTAAGCAGTCCTTACGTCACCCTATGTGGGCTTCATCCCAGGACTCACTGACCGCAGGCGTGTCACTTTCCCTCAGGTCGTTCTCCCTGTGGCAGGAGGCCCATGCCTGAAGAGCACCGCTTCCGATTACAGACCGGGTGGCATGACTGAACCATTTCCCATGCAAACACAAAACAGCCATGATCAAACTCTCCCAACATGGAGAGAGGGAGAAGGCACAGCCAGAAACTGCTTCCCAACGTTTACTTTCCACCACTGAGGGGATTCCCCTGAACGCCCTTCGACATACTGGAGACCCAAAAATAGGTAGAGAGTCAGCCTAGGACTTGGGCAACCAAGGTTCTGCTGTGGAAGCCTGCTGAGTGACCTTGGGCTAGTCCCACACTTTCAGCTTAACCTACCGCATAAGGGTGTTGTGAGGATAAAATTGAAGAAAGAACTTAGCAAGCTGCATTGGGTCCGCATGGCAGAGAAAGGTGGGAAAGGCATATAGATTATGTAAATCATAGAGTTGGAAGGATTCATAGAAGGATTCATAGAATCATAGAGTTGGAAGACACCTCCAGGGTCATCTAGTCCAACCCCCTGCACAAGGCAGGAAATTCACAAATACCTCCCCCCCTCCACACCCGCAGTGACTGCTGTTTTCATGCACAGAAGATGACAAAAAACCCTCCAGGATTGCTTCCTGACCCCCTAAGTGGCGATCGGCATTTCCCCGGGGGTGTAAGAAAGGGCCACAAGAACTAAGCACGGAGGCAACCCTTCCTGCCCTCCCACTCATGATCTGCCCAAGTTCACAGAATCAGCATTGCCACCAGATGGCCATCTAGCCTCTGTTTGAGAACCTCCAAAGGAGGAGAGCCCACCACTTCCCGGGGAAGCCTTTTCCACTGAGGAACCACTCTATGTAAGTGAGCATAGGTTGGTCATGTAAGACAAAGCCTGCAGAGTCTAACCTGCCTTAACAGGGCAACTGTTGAAAAACGAAGGAACCATGCGCACCTTCCTGAGTTCCACAGGGGAAACTAAAAAACTGGGCACACTTTAACTGAACCCAGTGTTTCAAGGAGCTCAATCTAGGCTGCAAAATAGGGTCTTTTTTTACAATAGCGATTTCAGAAAGAAAGCCAAGCTTTCTCCTGTCATGATGTTACATTACTCATGAGATCCCAACGATGACACATAATTCAGAAGCATCTAATAAAGAATGAAGCAACCAAGCCTCGGGCAGTGATACCTGGGCCTGGGGAGGGGGGGGAACAGGAAGTGAGCATTGTTGATAGTCAACCAGACATGCCTCCCATCACAGCCTGGGGTAGTGGCCTCACCTGG
>NW_015163658.1:246139-252104 GCF_001447785.1 Gekko japonicus | reverse complement strand
GGCATGTCCTCGGGCCAGTCGCATACCTAACCGACCTGGCAGGGCCGTTGCAAAGATAACATGGAGAACAGGGAGAATGAGGTCAGCCACTCTGGGGAGAAAGGAGGGGTACAAATTGAGCAAAAAATGGATAAATAAGTGGAGAGGGTGGAGGAAGGGGTGCTGTGCTGCTTGCATCCAGCTTCCCTGGTGAAAAAAATAAACATGTGAAGCTCCACTGCCGACGGTCAGGCCCTGCAGAGAGAAACGTACTAATCCATTTTTAAAAGCTGGCCTGAACCTTTCTTGGCCCTCATCCAACCGGCCAGGAGGTCCCTCGGAGACCCAGGTTCGAATGCCCACCTGTGCCATTCAGTGTTCCCTCTAAGCTGAGTTAGTGCAAGCTCGCTCACAGTTTTTTAGCCTCCGGCTCACACATTTTTTTGTCTTAGCTTAGGAAGGAGGGCTCCAAGAGCCAACTGAATGCCAGTAGCTCACAGGGTAGAATTTTTGCTTACAACCAGTGTTCCCTCTAGCCTGAGTTAGTGTGAGCTGCCTCCCAGTTTTCTAGCCTCCCGCTCACACATTTTCTGTCTCAGCTCAGGAAGGAAGGCTCTAGAGCACGCTAATTTATGCAACGGCCAAATGGCTCCCTCACAACTTTATTGCCAGGAGCTCACTAAGTGGAATTTCTGCTCACGAGACTCCACAGCTTAGAGGGAGCGTTGGACCAGGGCAAACCACCTCTGTTCATCTCTGGCTGTGACAACCCCACGTAACTAACTGGGATCCCAGGCAGAGTTCCCTCTAAGTTGAGTTTATTTATTTATTTATATTTATAAATTCAATTTATACCCTGCCCTCCCCGCTACGTGGGCTCAGGGCGGCTTACAAGGAGGCATAAGCCAATATAAAACATATTTAAAACCATTTAAAATCCCTACAGTACAGTAACATTATTATTAACAAAAGTGCTCTGGATGTTCTAACATGATATTGCACCCGATGGCGTATTACAACTGCTCTACCTACTCAGCATCATCTGTGTGAGTTAGTGTGAGCCCGCTCACAGTTTCTTAGCCTCCGGCTCACTCATTTTTGTCTTAGCTCAGGAAGGAGGGCTCCAGAGCAAACTGATTCATGCAGCAGCCAAATCGCTCGCTTGCAACTTTAACGCCAGCAGCTCTCAAAGTAGAATTTTTGCTCACAAGCAGTGTTCCCTCTAAGCTGAGTTAGTGTGAGCCAGCTCATAGTTTTTCAGCCTCCAGCTCGCAGATGTTTGTCCTCGCTCAGGAAGGATGGGCTCCAGAGCAAACTAATTAATTTTGGTTCACAAGACTCCACAGCTTAGAGGGAGCATTGGTCCTCCTGACCAGTGTTCCCTCTAAGCTGAGTCAGTGTGAGCTAGCTCATAGTTTTTGAGCCCCCAGCTCACACATTTCTGTCTTCGCTCAGGAAGGACGGCTCCAGAGCAGACTAACTGATGCAGCAGCCGAATCGCTCGCTCACAATTTCAATGCCAGGAGCTCACCAAGTAGTATTTCTGCTCACAAGGCTCCACCGCTTGTTGGGAGCATTGGTTGGAAATCTTCTTTATTTTCCGGATTTCCTTTCCTGCTGGGTGACCTTGGGCCAGTCACACGCTGTCTCCGCCCGACCTGCCTCACAAGGTTGTTGCGAGGATCCAGTGGAGGAGAAGGGGGGAGACGGACGCAAGCCGCTTGATGGTCCCCGTCGGGGCGAAAGGCGGGTAAGGAATGAAACAAACGCCCCACTGCTTCCCGTAAGGGGGCCTCCCCCCCGACCCTCTTCCCGCCTCCACAACAACCCTGCGAGGTAGGCAAGGGTGACCAAAACGGGGGCGGGGAGAGGATCCGCACGCGGCCCTGGACAGCTCCCTCTCCCGACTTCCACGCCGGCTCTCGGGGGAAAGGGCCCGACGGAGCCTCCCCGCGGCCCTCGCCCTCCCCCCGCCAGGCTTCCCCTTCGGGGGCGCTTGAGGAGAAAAGCGCGCGCGCGGGGGGGGGCTCACCTGGTCTCGGGGGGGGGGGCTGAGGGGCGGCTCGCTTCCTCTCGTTTCTTGCCACCCGGCGCGTCCCTCGCCGGCTTCCGTCCCCCCGCGCGCGACCGACCGTCCGCCACCGACGCTGCCCTCCCACTCGCGCTCTCACGCACGCAAGCTCCTCCCCCGGCCTAGCCCCTCCCACCTGCGCCCGCGACGTCGGCGTCCCGTCCCGCTAAGCCACGCCCCCTCCTCCCTTTAGAAGACTTCTTTGTGCGCAGGCGCTGAAACAGCCCGCTCGGGACTGTCGTCTGCAACGTGAAAGGCGACCGGCCGAGACGGCCGACTTCCGGAGGGAGGGAGGGAGCGAGCGAAGGCAGGCTGCATTTATGGAGGAACGCAAACCGGCGATTAAAAAAAAGCCAAGGGGGAATCACTTGCAATAATAATGACCCTTCCTTAAGCAGCTTGGATTGTAGCTTTCCTCGGGGCAGGGACCCTCTCGCCTGTGTTCTGCAATGAGATGAGCAGGTTGGCGAGCAGGACCTTTTTAAATAAATGCGCAGCAGGAGATAAAAGGCGGCGGTCACACACACACACGAAACCACTTCTACTGTGTGAACTGGCAAAATCCAATTCGAAAGTGCACTGAAAGTGGATTGTTTAGTGTGTGTGACCATGTGCGCCTCTGCAAGGGGAAGGAACCTTTGTGCTGTCCAAAATACAGGGGAGGAGGCGAACCTAAACAGCATGATAAAAAGTAGAGACATCCCCCTGCCAACAAAAGTCTGCATGGTCAAAGCAATGGTATTCCCAGTAGCCATGTATGGCTGCAAGAGTTGGACTATAAGGTAGGCCGAGCGCCGAAGAATAGATTCTTTTGAACTATGGTGCTGGAGAAGACTCTTGAGAGTCCCTTGGACTGCAAGGAGATCAAATCAGCCAATTTCTTTAAATCAACCCTGACTGTTCCCTGGAAGGCCAGAGAATGAAACTGAAGCTCAAATACTTTGGCCACCCAATGAGAAGGGAGCACTCCCTGGAGAAGAAGGCCCTGATGCTGGGAAAGATTGAAGGTCAAAGAAGACCGGGACGGCAAAGGATGAGATGGTTAGACAGTGTCATAGATGCAACGAACATTAAATTGAGCCAACTTCAGAGGACGGCGGAAGACAGGAGGGCCTGGCGGGATCTTGTTCATGGGGTCGCAAAGAGTCAGACTCGACTGTGCGACTGAACAACAACAAATTCTAGATTCAGGTGGGTGGCACTGTTCCCTCTAAGCTGAGTTAGTGGGAGGTTTTTGTTGTTCAGTCACACAGGTGAGTCCAACTATTCACGACCCCATGGACCACACCAGGCCTTCCTGTCGTCCGCCAGAGTCAGCTCAGTTTCATGTTCTTTGCATTGATAACAGTGTCTCACCATCCCATCCTTTGCCGTCCCCTTCTTCCTTGACCTTTCCCAGCATCAGGGTCTTCTCCAGTGAGTGCTCCCTTCTCATTGGGTGGCCATTGTATTTGAGCTTACAGTTTTTTAGCCTCCGGCTCACACATTTTTGTCTTAGCTCAGGAAGGCTGGTTCCAGAACAAACTAATTGATGCAGCGGCCAAACCGCTCGCTCACAGCTTTAATGCCAGGAGCTCACCAAGTAGAATTTTTGCTCACAGGACTCCACAGCTTAGAGGGAGCATTGGTGGGTGGCCCTGTCGGTTGAAACAGCAGAACAAAGTGGCAGCTTTAAGGCCAACAAAATTTAATTCTGGATATAAGCTTTATTCAAAGTGTGCATGCACACCAAAGCTTATATACAGAATAAAATGTTGTTGGTCTTCAAGGTGCCGCTGGACGCGCACTCCCAACGTTGCATGCTGCTACCGTACATGTGCCACTGTTGCACACCGGTGCTGTCCAATTCCCTCCTCCTAGGATTTTTTCCCCAGGCTGTCTCAAGTTTCTCAGTGCCATGGAATGTGGCAGGGAGCATGCACTAATTATAGAAGTTTAAACCGCCGCCTTGTTTAAACCTCCGCCTTTGAATTCCAAAGCATGAGCGTGGGATTTTAGACAAGAGCAAGTTGTTCTGCCCTGCCCTGCCCTGCCCTGTCCGCAGGGCCAGCCCCAGGTTTTTGGTGGGCCTTGGCCAGAGAGTGCCCCGGAGCCCCTACCCCTCCTCCACTTGCCCCACAGCTCCCTGTACACCTGCCTGCATTCTTCTCTCCCGCTACCCAGCCATGTATCCCCATCCACTTGCTCATTTTCCGGTCTTCCCAACTGCTCACACACACCCTTCCCTGACTATGCTGGGCAGCAGAACCAAGTCTGAGCCCATTGGCGCCTTTCTGAGAGTAAGGCACAGGGAAGGGGAAACAAACCTGACCCAAAAACTGGAATCAAGAACCTTTCCCTGCCTGGCTTTGCCTGCTATCTGTAACCTTGTAACTTGTAACACTGTCTAGATGTAGTGTAGTCCTATTAATCAAGCGTGAGACTACTTTCCTTTCCCAGCTTTGCTGTCTTGGACCATCAGTTATTTCTCTCCCTCCCCCCCCCCGCGCGCGCGTGGGAATCCAGCTAATTGGCGTAGGATGATGGGGGGGGGGTCGTTTGAACCCTGTATATCTGAGCTAACCTTGCCTATTCCAAGTCATTCCTAACAATGGCCATGTTCTGACTATCAGTTCTAACAATAAAGTATATGCTTCCTAGAAGACTGTGCTCCTGTTGTTTGACTGTGGGTCCTGACACCCAGGGGGCGGGCACATGCAGCAAGCCCCCCCCCCTGCTCCCAGCAGCCCTCAGTTGGCCACGAGGAGCAAGAAGCAGCCAGGTAAGTTGCAGAACCTACCCGGCCCGCCTTCAGGTACAAGCTCTCCCTCCTCTGCGAGGGCAGATCTGTGCGTCCCCCCCCCCACAGCTAGTCCAGTGGCACCTTTAAGACTACGTTTTATTCAGGCACAAGCTCTCCCTCCTCTGGGAGGACAGATCTGCACGTTCCCCCCCCCAATAGCTAGCAATCCAAAACAGTCCAGTGGCGCCTGAGCGGTGGGTGTTGCCTTCTGACACACTTCCTCTGATGTCAGGGGGTGTGACATATGCAAATAGGTTATGCTAATGAGTTATGCTAATGAGCTCCTGCACCTCTTTTTCTACGAAATGACCCCTGGCCAAGACACATGACCGGATGCGTTTCCGCCCTATTTAGACCACCTTTACTTGTTTATGAGGCTCTCATTGGGCCCAACGGGTTGAAATTAAATCAGAAGAGTTTTTGGCTAAATGTTAGGAGGAACTTCCTGACGGTTAGAGCTTCCTCAGTGGAACAGGCTTCCTCGGGAGGTGGTGGGCTCTCCTCCTTTGGAGGTTTTCAAGAAGAGGCTAGATGGCCATCTGCGACAGCAGTGCAGATTCTGTGAACTTGGGCAGATCATGAGAGTGAGGGCAGGAAGGGTTGCCTCAGTGCTTAGTTCTAGTGGCCCTTTCTTACACGCCCAGGGAAATGCCGATCGCCACTTTGGGGTCAGGAAGGAATTGTTCTCCAGGCCAGTTTAGCCAGGGAACCTGGAGGGTAGAGTATTGGCTCCCCCCCCCTCTTTTGGGCGTAGAACAGCTGTCACTGGGGGTTTGGGGGGGAGGTACCGTATTTTTCGGACCATAAGACGCACCTGACCATAAGACGCACCTAGTATTTAGAGGAGGAAAACAGGAAAAAAAATATTCTGAACCAAATACTGTAATAAAATATTTAATAAACTATAACAGAATAACATTTGAACCATGTAAAGTGAACAGCAGTCAACAGTGGCATTAAGAACCATTATCACTGTCATTAACAAATGGAGAGACTTATAGGTTTGAGTACTCTAGTTTTCTGGAAACCCCAAGAACTCATCATCGCTAGAGTCAGAATTTATGAAGCTCATTTGCTCACAATCACTGACATCACTTTCTTCGCTGTCTTCATATAAGATATCATTTTCACTT